>NW_027110954.1:6418-19773 GCF_000696795.3 Halyomorpha halys | reverse complement strand
CGTATACACGGTTCACTAAAAGTTTATAAATAAGCGACAACTCACCAATTTTTTAGCTCTCATGTGAGCAGTATCACTTATTATTACACTGACACAGTTTTTTCCACTACTGTTTTTATTTTAGTTCACTGAAAAATAGTCTATTGTGGGACACGAAGTAGCATATGTTCATTTGCTAACTGCAGTTAGTAAAGTCGATTTATTATTGTTTACATTCAATGTTTTTTCACAGAACCTTTTTTTCTACACTCAGTTGACTTATGTCCCTTTTTCTTGCAATTAAAACAAATTAAACCTTCTCAATTCACAGAAATGTGACCCGGTTTTTTACAATTGTAGCTACTCACTGTAGGTCGATCACTTTTCTTGGATTTTGTGACCGAAGCTGATTCTTCTCCTGATTCTTCCTTAGAGGATTTTTGGATTAGCACTGATCTGATATAATATAGTCTGATGTAGTTTTGACACCTGTGCTCTCCATAGCCATTATCATAGGCTCATACTCCTCTGATAGCCCACTTAACATAATAACACCAATGAATTCGTTATCAAGGGCAGCTCCTATAGTTTCTAATTTTTGAGATAGTGACAAAATCTCATTTAAGTAGTCTTCCATGCTACTAAAATGGCTTAAATCAATACGAAAAAGTTTTCTAAGAAAATATAACCTTGTCCCCCTTATCTTGTCTTCATAAGTATTTTCTAGCTTTTTCCAGATTTCCTTAGCTGTCTTGCAACATTGCAACACGGTAAAGGGATTCATCAATTAATACACAAATTTTGGCTCTGGCCTTCGAATCCATCGTCTTATCTTCATCTTCTCCGGTGACATAACCCCACAAGTCCTCAGCAGTCAAATACATCTTTGCCGCGAATTTTCCCTTCCGAGTAATTTTTTAACTCCAGGTGACCAACTAGAGCTGTTTTCCATGTTTTCCTTCGAATGAACTAAGAATGAAAAGGCCAGTGAGAGGCACCTTCTGTAAGAACTTACTTTTTTGTGATGCAGTATATTCTTTGGTAAAGTTTATTTATTAAATTTTACAGAAAACCTGCATTATTCTGCTAATTTTGATAATTTAAGAAATTAATTTTATGTTTTAACTGCTGTATCTCTATGATTATTGGGTCAAAAAATACCTTTAACCAGTACAATTTAAAAGAAAATCTAAGTATCTTTGACTCTGTTAAAAGTTTCATTCCTTGAAAAATGCAAACAATTTCGAGATTGTCGGGTTATATGAAGTTCGGACAGGGTCCTCGAGTTCGAATTCTCAAATTGTACTTCAAATAATACACTCAAACAACATATCAAAGTACCATTAACTTCTTAATTCTTTTATGGCCGAAAATATTCCTTGCCGGTGTTTTTTGGACCAGACATTGTCCATTTCCTAATCACATTTTTCTAAAACATTTCCATAGAATTATTACTTGTTATATTATCCAGTAGTCATTTTTTAAATTATGGAATCATATAAATATGTTGTTATATACACAGTAGTAATTTACTTCCATATCATTATAAATAATGGGCAAAATAAAGGAAACAGTATTGCTTACAAGTAATTAGACAATTTAATAATTTACTAAAAATATATAAATATAGTTCATTAATTAATTGATTCAATATCTATTCCTTTTTAGAGTGAAAGTATTTCGAAGATGGGGTGTGATGCCCAAACATGTATATTTTGGAGGATAAAAAACTGTAAGAAGTATGGCATTGGGAAGTGTTTTTAGCTCATCATTCCATAACAACATAGAATTCTTAAGAAAATTTTTAAAAGGAAGTATTTGTCTATTTTATAATAGTATCGATTCATAACTATTACAATTAGTTAAGGAATGCAAAAAAAAAAATCTTGAGAATTTATTGTGAAAATTAGCCACACTCCTATTGTCCATTAATTGATTCTCGATACTCAATATAATTGCTATGGATATGGTTATGTGTTGTCAGTTTTTAGTTTTCTACAAATCAAGGGAGTTTCGGAGATCTCAAGTCCTAGTTGTACATTGGTCTATCTGTCTGTGCCACGATTATCCTGTGGTTCTATTTTATTTTTTGTTATTCTTTTAGTGTGTTTCGGTCCCATTGCCGCTATATTAAACGAAGAACTGTGCATAATATAAAAAAAAAAAATTGTGCTATAGACCCTAAGTAGCTCAAACGATCTTCATTAATCCTGCTTAAATTTTTCTCATTAAAGCCATTTAAATTCTCATATATAGTACATTTCCTTGAAATAACATAACAGAAAAAGTTACGACGGAAAGTAATGTTATTTAGCGGACAACTTTGAGATTTCAACCATTGTGGGTTATAACCTACCCAATTTCTGCTTTATTATTATTACTTTGTTATTATTTATACTATATTATTCCTGTTTTAATTCGATTTAGGACAGCTGTCCACTTCTCGCTACACTCGTTCAAAAGATAAACAATGTTTCAAAGTGTTTCTCTCCCCTTTGTCTTCGTTGGCACCTTCCTCTTTGGAGTGAACCTGTAACAGTAAACTTACAATTCATGGCAATGTCATTCACAAATATCATTTTATTTATGCCAATTTATATTTGATTATTCTACCAGTAACACCTGTACTGATACTATTCATAGTTTATCCTTTCTTTTCTAACACTGCAGTAAATGAGATAATGACTTTTTAAAATGTGATGGTTACAGAAAATGTTCAAATAATAAATGTAAAAATTGGTTTTTGTTGTTTTACTATGTCACTTTCTGGTTCAGAAAGCAGTGAACATCTCAGTGGAGATTCAGTTCATGGTTTTGTTACTGTGATTCCTGTAGATTATTCAAGGCATAGAGGATTCTTGCAACCACCTGATCAGTATAGGTATAAAATAATTGGATATATTTTTCTTACACACAAAATCATAGTTAATTTCTCGTTTTCTTTTACTTCTTGCTTTATTTGATTTGTTTATTTAAGTTTATTAAACTTTATTAAAGCTTGTTTTATAGTAAATATATTTTTTGTTTTAATCCTTGATCCCTTCAAAATTTTGTTTCAATTAATCTACTCTGCATGAATCTAATTTGTTATTAGCAAATTTTGTGTTGTTTTTATCTGTAGTTTTGATTTGTTGCTTTGATAGTGCTCTGTTATTATTATATGGCTTGCTGATTTACTTATTGGTTAAATTTTTTATTGAATACATTATTTATTGTCATAGTGATCAATTGAAACTGAAAGTTACTAAAAATCTAAAAAGCAAACAGAAATGCTAATAAAAAAAGATTCAAGTGTTGTTAGATTCAAGTGGTGTATTAAGGTGGAGAAACTTGATCTGAAACTGTTTTTTGTCAAACAAAAGAAATTTGTTTAGTTTATATATTTTTTTCTGTGGATAAATATCAATGTTTAAATTTTACAGTATTTTATTGTAAACCTGATAGTAGTACTATATTTTTAAAAAATGTGAATTTCGAATGTTTCTCCACTGCATGTGTTTGTAAACACATATGTTGTAGGTATCTAAATCTACTAGAATATGTATAAATATTACTTCAGTAGGTAATATTTAATTTTATACTTATCAGAATTTTTCAATTCATGATCAGTCTTCAACTGAATTTATAGCAATATATTTATGTCATTGTACCATGATTGTCTGCTAATTTTTTAACTTATTTGGGTCATATTGTATTTTTAATTATTTGAAAAAGTCTGAAAATGATGGTAATGAAGGTCCAAAAATTAAATAATTGGAAAGTAGGTTTGTTTGGTTTAATTTTATATAAACCAACCATTCATTCATCATTGAAATGTGATCTATTGAAACTGAAAGTTACTAAAAATTTAAAAAGCAATCAAAAATGCTTCTGAAAAAAGGGTGATTCAAGTGGTGGAGAAACTTGATCTAAAACTGTTTTATTTTTTTAATTAAATAAAGTTGAATAATTTAAAAGAGCATTTGTTAACCTACCAGCAATAACATTTCATATTTATCCAATACTACAGGGAATAGATAAATAACAACTATTTCATTTCAAACATCTTGGAACAGGAATCATTGCTTATATCAAATTCACAACTTCTTAACTAGTCACGATGGCAAAACTTCTCTTTGTTATATTGCTATTCATTGGTTTGGTAAAAAAAAAACTATTATTATTATAATAGTTTCCTACTCTTATTACTATTGTCATAACCATGAAAACATTTATTTTCTTCTTAATTTAATTATAAAATTCTCTGATTTGTTATATTTATCCATTGTTTACTATTGTGAGAAATAAAAGGTGGTTAGTTAATACAAATAAAATTGAAGGTTAATAAAATTAAAGAAAGATTTTTTGAAAATTCGGCATTTAAGCATGGCCACACTTTTTCAATGAGGATAAGATTGAGCTGATCGCTTGTACTTTGATAAGACCAGTTCAATTAAAATCGGAGCCATTTTTGAGAAAATGATAAAAAAGTGGAAAATTGATGATATAAAGTTTCTCCTCTACTAGTAAATTTTAGCAAAATATTTGTCACATTCCAGGCAAAAACCTACCTCCAGCACTGAGGTCGGGTCGTATTGACCAGGGAGTCTTTTCAAAAGCTAATTTTTTCATTCTAGGTCCTAAGTTCTCTTTTCCCTTCCCCTTAATCCCTGAATGTGACTAGAAGAACCTTTTAGTATAACCCGAAATATTGTTTGGCAAAGAACGCATGAGAACAGACACTTTTGACCTGACCTCAGTGAACGTGGAACTTTTAGTTATCATTTGACCTGCCCTCAGTGTTGGAGTTCCGTTTTTGGTTCTGTGACTAGATTTTTTTTTGTGATCATTTTACTTTGCCCATGGATCAGAAGAAGTTTTTCAGTGATAAGGATTATTTGGAAGAGCTTGAGTGCCAAAATCGGGAAGAACCAATTCCAGATGAGGATGTTAGTGACAATCTGGATTTTAGTTAACATGAGACTGAGAATGAGTTTGGGTTTGGTTCAGATGACTCCGATTCTGTGGATGACACTGAAGAGGAACAATGCTCTGATTATCTTGAATCGAAAAATTTAAAAAAATTGGTGGTTCAAATCCTCTCCAACTGCAACTGCAACAAGAATGCAGAAAGAAATTCTTGTTAACCTATTTACCTGGAGTACGATTAGGATTTAGTGATACAAACTCCGAACTAGAGGCGTTTTCCTTTCTTTTTTTTTTACAATTAATTGTACTACACAAATAAGAAGATCAATGAGGTTGCGGGTAATTTCACAAATTCTCATCATGCCATGTAAATAGACTATAATGAAATGAGAGCTTTAATTGGACTATTCTTTATAGCTGGAATTTACAGAGATGGTCACTCAAATACAAAAGATTTGCTGGGAATTGATAGACCTCAAATTTTCATTAGTACCATGAGTCGGGAACAATTTCACTTCCTCCTTCAGTCCCTCAGATTTGATGGCTCAGCACACGTGCAAAGAGGAGAGGAACTGACAAACTGTCTCCTATTTGGGACGTAGTGAAGATGATTAGAGAGAAGCTTGACAAGCCATACACTCCACATGAGTTTTTCACTATTAACGAACAACTTATTCCGTTTCGGGGACGCTGGCCCTTTCACCAGTATCTGCCCAATAAACCAAAAAAGTACGGACTAAAAGTGTTTGCTATGGCAGATGCACGAACACTTTACTTGTTTTAGAAAACATTTTCAAAACGTTTGAAGTGTATATAGGAAACCAGCCAAATGGACCTTATCATCTTGGAAACAGTGCTCAACAAATTGTGACTAGCTAAGTCGACCCTGTGATGGGTACTGGCCGAAATATAACTACCTACAATTGGTATACCAGCATACCCGTTTCATAGTCTCTATTGAGAGAGTACCTAACAATTGTTGGAACACTTAAGAGAAATACACGTGAAAAACACAGCTCTATATTTGGCTTCACCAAGGACCCAACACTGGTTTCTTACGTTACCAAGAATAAGAAAGCAGTGATCCTACTGTTGTCAGTACATCACAGTAGGGAATTGATGAAACTACAGGTCCAATGAAGAAACCGAACATAGTAACTTTCTACAATTCGTCGAAAGGAGGGATTAACACCAATGACCAACTCTGCTCTAACTACAGCATGGGAAGAAGAAGCACTCTGAGATGCCCAGTTGCTTTTTTTTTTTTTTTTTTCATTTACTAAATGTGACAGGAATAAATTCCTATGTGGTGTTTCGGCAGAATATAAAATTATAGATACCACCCTCTACATATCTGAAGAATTTGGCTCATGGTCTTGTGCAAATATATGTAGTGAAACGATCACAGAACTCCAGACTGTTGAAACAACTAAAATGCAAAATTCCATCGTCTTTGAACGAGCGACAAGTTGTGGTCTTTCAACAAGCTGGGGAAGAAGTACTTCATAAAAAATGGAAGCGATGCCACCTCTGCCTGAGCACTAATGACAATAATAGTATGCTCAATTCTGCAGTCATTGCAAACAAAATTTATGCAAATCACACACTCATCTGCTGTGCAAAAATTGTCCTAATTTTCTTCTTAAATGTCCGCACTTACCATTTTCATGTGTAGTTGGTCTACAACTGTTTTTCATCCATAATTTCTTATAACTTGAATTATTATTAATTATATTTCTTTATCAGAATGTTACGAACCAATAAATTTTAGATTTTTGTGTAGTTCAGATTATTACTACATTTTTAGCTACCATATACTTGCACATTTTTCGTTAGATTCCTAAAATAGACTTTTATTTTCGTAAAGAAAAAATAATGTTTACGATTAGCTTATGTGATAACTTTGAGTTTATAAATAAAGTGTATCAGTTCTTGTTGTATAATATGGACTTACATGCTCATTTACCTTCTTATTTAGATAAAATTATTATACATGCAAATTGTGGGTCATAGTGACCCGACTTCAGTGTTCATGTTTGTAAATTCAACTCAGTGCTGAAGGGTTAAACATGTAATTTTAGTTTCATACAAAGACACTCAGACCATTTTACAATCTTTGGTTATTTGGACTGAGGAGACTCAAGAGAAAATATGTACAATACTTTCTCTTTCTATATATTTCATATATAAGTAAGTGAAAGTTATGAAAATAATTAAGTTTTCAATTTTAAATACATCAATGAATGATGAATGTTTTTATTACTGCAATTGAATGTAAAGATGAAGAAATATACAAGATCTGTTTTCGCTGTCTACATAAATCATTTTATTTTATTGTTTAATACCTCTGTTGTAATCTACTTTACTTAAACAAAGATTTTTTGAATTGACATTTAGAGTAAGTTAGTTTATAGCTGTATATTAAAATTGATTAAATTGTAGATTTTCCATCAAATCTTTTGTGAAATGTTAAAAACGATGGAATAGTAATTTAAATATACATTTTCTCTACTATTATTTTGTCACCAGTTCCACAAAATTAAAGGAATGGTGGCTGAAATGGATTATATTTAAGTTTTATGAAATCATTGTTGATGAACTTAATAACTTCTTAGGACCTTGAGATTGTTGAATTTTAACATAATTATGACACTCAGTATAGAATGAATCAACCTAAGAGTGAATATTTAAAATACAATTATGAACTTATAAGTGCTCCTACAACCTCAGTCTAACTATTAACAGCAATAACAATACTTCCACCTCCCAAATTTAATAGTTTCTTCAACTTTCAAACTGTCAGTTTTTAACATCCAGTGCTCCCGTGCATCAGGTATATGCCTGTTGATTCTTGTCTTATCAGAACAAATTATTGTTAATCAGTCATTGTCTGCATAAATTATCTGTGAAAACTCTTTGTCTTAGACCTTCCTTTGAAAGCTGTATTCTGATATTGCCTTGATGTAACTATTTTCTCTAAAGCACCTACATTTTGCTAATTTTTCATTGAATAGATTGATCTCATTCAATTTTAAGGATAAAAAACATTATTGCTCTATTCATATAGAGTTCTGTGTATATAGTTCCCTATTTTTTCTGTTTGGTTTCTCAAGAAGAATGATTCCAGTTTTTACCTTTTAACTTTGCCTGTGAATGTGTGAATTCTATATATATTTTAACAAAAGTTTTTATTAAAATTGTTAGATCTTTTCACGATTGTAATACAATTCTGAATAGACCTTTTTCCAGGTACTTTTCTATTTTAATGGCTCTTATTTTCTATACTCACGAGGCTGCTTGGCTATGGCAAAAGACTGAATCTTGAGTTTTTTTACAGCGTTGCTAGATTTTATGTTACTACATGTTTATCTTTCAATGAGCCTGTCTTCCTTATTGAAGAGAATACTAGAAAATTAATCAATATTTATGTGTTGAAGTAGTTCAGGCTGTTCTATGCACATGACTGCAGTTTTATGTAAATATTATAAAATGTCATTGAAATGTAGAATTTTTATTTAATTATGGAGAAAAATATTTAATTAATTTTTTTTTTGCTGATAATTATAACCTCTAAAATTTGTGTTAATAGTAATGTCTTCCATGATTACTTATTGATTAATTATTTAAAAAAAAAAATAAAGTTGAATAAAAATTTTTCTTTTAATTATCTCCTTTGAGTTATCTTTTCTCTCTTTTTCTTAATTATACAATTTTTGTTACTGTGGTTTTTATTTTATTTTCTTTGTGCTATGGTGACTGCATATTAGAAAACATAGTCCATTCACACTGGACAAAAGCAATGCAAAACCTTAAAACTAAAAAAAATTATAAATCAGCTTCTCCATAGGGTGGTCCTTAAGCGAGGGTAAAAAAAAAAAAAAATAATTTTCTTTAAGGCACCCTTTTATTTTGATCTACACTATGAAAATGAATTACTGTAATTTTGGGGGTATTTTGGAGCTTAATTTTAGGCTGATATCTTTTCTAAAGTTTTTGTATTTGCTTAAAATAACTCTGAGTTTATTACAAATAGTTAGAAAATGGCAAATTCTGTAATATGACTCAGACAATTTTCAATTCAGCTGTGAAATTGGTGTGTCATATCCATGGCACCTGAAGTTTGTTAGTTCTTGTTTAATGGCTTAATACCTTTAGATCATCAACGTCTTTGCTTGTTATAGTTATAAATCTGCACAAACACATGTATATACATGCACTCATGTACCTAAATTTCGACATAAACAAAAAAAAATTAAAGAAGTACTATATAATTAAGATAGAGGGTGATGTGCTTTTAATAAATTAAATTCTAATATGACTTTGGTTTCCTTATCATTGAGAGTTTCTGATAAATTGGGGTCAGTCCTATTCTATTTATTGTTGATAAATAGTGAGAGAATTCTTTCAAAATGTGTTTAACTGTGAGATTGGAAAGATAATATTGGCAATTCCCTAATAAGGAGAGAGTGCTTGAGACTAGTATGGCATATTTTCAAGGGGGTTAGAGCAGTAGAGTAGGAAGTTTCCTCCTTGGGGTAGTTTATAGACCATGGTTTTTCTGCTGTTTTGTTTTCCTTCAATTTACTTTGAGCGCTTTTATCCCACATGACCTGCCATCTTGCCATCAGGTTGGATTCTTATAATAATTGGATGTTGGTGTTCATCAAAATATGTTCAGGATTACTTTCAAGAAGTTCTTTGTATTATTTATTATGGTATTATTTTTGAGAATATGAGAAAGATGTGGTATTGTTACAGGTGATTTTAGGATCCAAGTTTGATTATGAGTTTCAGCTTTCAGCAGCAGAATTGCTTTAAATGCTGAGATTACCATTCTTTCTACCAAAGGAAGTTTTTAGTTTAGTTTCAATCGAAAAATGGAGAGTATAGATTGGAAAATATATTTGTATGTGGGATGGTTGAAATAATTTTGAAATATAATCCATTGCTGGTTTTTGCCCGCTAAATGAAAGGGGAGGCAGATCTGCTTTAGAGCAAATTCTGAGGATGGGATTTGTTCTGAATGTGCTGGTTGCAATCTGGATTCCGGTAAGATGTACTGAATCAAGCTAAGTAAGGTTTCAGTAATGTGCAGAGCAATAGTTAAAAGACTCTTAATCCAGTTTAGCACAAATGATTGGTATTGACGTTCTTAGGCTGGCAAACAATTGCTTAGTCATCTTCAAACATTAAAGGTTTTGCGCCTCTTGTTAAGTTGAGCCCTAGTTAGTTTGTCGTAAATGAGAACATAGTTGGCCTAGGGATGCAACCCTTAGAGACTGTAATTCTCCAGCGCATATAACTTTAGAACATCCAATGGAATGTGTTATATTTTATGACAGGTAACCTCCATAGTAATCGTTTCACCTGGTTGAATAAGTAATACATTTTTTTTTTTTTAAATTTATTTATTGATATTTACAACTGTACATAAATACATCAAGTAAATTTGAGGAAATCATAATGGTATGGTACAAGCATGTAGAGAAACTACCCATTGGTAGCACTCTAAAAACATTTTTACAATATAAGGTCTCGAGGTCATCTTCCGAGGATTGTCCGGAATAAAAGGGGAAGCAATATTAGAAACTAATGGGTTTAAGTGGTTAGGGAGTTTGTAATGGAAGGATTGATATCTGGTTCGGGCTAGATCTGTTACAAATGGAACATTAAGGTCTTTGTGGATGATTTTATTTGTGATAAAGTAGGGAGCATTTAGGATTTTACAAAGGATTTTGGATTGTAAGGATTGGATACTAGTGGAATTCGAAGGATTAGTGGAGCCCCAAAGCTTAACGCTGTATGTCCAGCTAGGCCTTATAATTGTCATGTAAATCAGTCTTTTATAATGAATTGGAAGTTTGGACCGCTTGTGTAGTAAGTGCTGTAACAGTCTAAATCGACGTGCAGTTTCCTGTCCTTTCAGTCATCTTTCTTGATAATATTATATTATTTATAAGAATGAGTATTATATATATCCTTTATATTTCGAATTATTTAAAGAGAATAAGAAAACAGACCCAATGCAGAGGTAAACTAGTATAGTTATAATTTGAAGTAGTGTATTAGATATAATACCAATGTCCTAATGTAATGAATGAAAGCTTTACAAGTTTAAAATACATATACCCTTAGTCAGTCCATATCTTAGTTCTCAGTCCGTTCCTTTCAAGTTTCCTGTAGTATAGAATTTCCCAACTGTTATCCTGTTTAGACCCGCCACAAGGCAATGTCTTGGGTCCAGTCCTCTACATTCTCTTTTCCGCAGATTTTCTCTCCACCGGTACCTTCCCAGCAATCTTCGCCGGTATTAACGTCATCCATTCTTCCAGATCAGATCATGACACAGCATCCTCAAACCTGCAAAGACCTCTCCCTTATTGTAGACATGTGTAACAATTAGTGAAGGATCTCAGTTTTCAGATGACAACAAATTTCTATTTTACAAAATAATAGTTAAACCAATCTAGACTTATGGACTAGAACTGTAAGGGCAGCTGAAAATTATTTCATCAAACACATACAATCCTTCCAGTACACTGTCTTTCGGCGGATAGACAATTCCATACTGTCAGACTTAATGTAAATGTTGTATTCATAAATAAATGAGTTTAACATGTTATTTTACTTCAGGTTTAATTTTTTTCCTATTTATTATTTTGTTATCAGTTTAGTTTTTATATCTCTGTGAAATATGGTGCTCTCTTATTTATATTACCAATGTCTGGATCTATAATATAGCATGTAATACTTTTCAATAAAAGAAAATGAGGATGACCGAATCTCATAGTGTGTGTGCGCGTGCGTGTGTTTGAGAATGTTGTTGCTGACTGGGTATCAAAAGCAATCACCGTAAATAATACAGAGGAGGACCGAGGGAAACTATCAAGAGATTGTTTAACGCGAGGGTGGTGGACACAAATAAAATGTTTTTACTGTTCTCACTGTTTTATTAGTTACGGTTAAATAACAAACAAAACGTTCTTAGTGTAGTGAGAACCAACAACACATACACTAAGCTTGATGGCAACCTTCCGACTGTTATAAAACCGTTACAAGCCGGTACAATCGATATATCCACAGTTTGCCATAGAGCAACGTGTATATAATAAAATATTAATTTGTACATCTCACTTTAACAGAGATATCCGCCAGTTTTGCGGGAATTGACACCGGGAGAGAAAGAGGTCCTGAGCGTGTTGAAACAGGGGGAGAACGTAGCAGCATCGAGTAATGGGAGTTCTAGAGGGGAGAGACCCGCGGATATGGAGGAATGAGTAAAGGTAAAAAGAAGTTACCCTCGCTTACCATCAGGATAAATCAGATCAGCGGGGGTTAAATGATACTTTCCAAGCCCTGAAACGGTGATACTTTTGGTGAGGAATGCAATGTATGTCTAAGTACAAAATACGACAGACACCCGCGAAGGGTGACGCAGGAACCCACCGCAGATAAACCGCTAAGAGATCTACAGGTTGATACTTTCTCATGGAAAAGTTATAAATGGTTTACGGTCTTGAATCTCTTCAGCAAAGTTGCGATGGCGTGTCAAGTGAGGGACAGGTCGACAGTAGCGGTATGGGCGTTGCCCAGGGGCGTATCGAGAGGAAAAAATTTATGCAAGTATTGGGACAATGCGAATTTACGTGATGTAATGGGCAAACTCGAACTCGAGACCATCATGTACCGGAAATTGGGGACCAATAGGAGTAAGGAGTTACTACGCTACAAGGGTCCATTTAGAGTGATCGTCCTCAGACAACATAATCTTGTCACAATAGAAAGTTTGCGGGAACCAAACGGTTCACGTTCAGCAATTGAAGATTCCCATCACGTTGACACCTGAAGGGCCTGGAGTGCCCTCCCCCTCATAGCAAGCACATAACGATTACATATGTTTTAATTTTATTTTAGGAAGTGTTTCTTTTTTTTCTGAGTGGTGATAACACACATTTTTAAAATCAGTGTTAATAGGAGGAAATACAGTGATACTATGGTGTTATATGAAAAATGTCCTTTTTTGTATTTTATTTTATTTATTTTTTTTAGATGGAAGAATTTGTTTGTTTTGTTGTTGTTGTGTCATCAATTGTTACTATTACAATGAGATGGTTTTATTTCTGTTTTTGTAAATATGCAGTTTATTTTTGTTTTGTTTGTATTTTATTACCCTGGATTTGATAATAATCATTCTTTTGTGAAGTTTACGAGGACTGTTCATAAACTGGTAGGGGGGAGCTAAGAGGTATAAACATAGGCTAAGGCTCTATATACCAGATTACGAGAACAATTGCCAGTGAGTGCGTTATTTTTTGTCCAAGCTTTCCTTCTTTTTATTTCGAAAACAAAAAAGCAGTTCCTGTGAGCGGACTACTGTAACTTTATATATACATATATATAAGTTAAGTATCGGCGAAAGTCAAATGTCAAAAAACAGAAGAAGGAATAAGATGTAACACGTGTGAACT
>NW_027110954.1:5366-5627 GCF_000696795.3 Halyomorpha halys | reverse complement strand
AAAACCCCGTAACGGTGTGCACCGAATGATTGTATGCCGCAATTGCCTTTGGCATTGGCACGTCCGGTTCCAGCCCTTGGTCTGCCTGATACAACCGAAGATGATCGCACAGCGTTCCGTGAAGCCGCTCTAAGTTGTCAAATTCTCGTCCACCATCCGATGAGATGCGTTCGGTAACTCCGTAGAACTGAAACCACAAGCGGAAGGCTGCCAATACTGGTTCCGAAGACCTATCTTGCACCTGGTACGCCATTGCAGCCT
>NW_027110954.1:0-275 GCF_000696795.3 Halyomorpha halys | reverse complement strand
TTATCACGCCATAGCCGCTTGATCTTCTCCCAAACGGTTTCGTTGCCAACATACAGGTGATGTTTTTCTCCAGGCTTCGAAGAATTCTTCAAAATGTATAATAAACTCATAGTGACCCCTTTCAAAAGTGAATGCCGTCTTATGTTGATCTTAGGGTGCATCTTAATTTGATGTTACCCAGCCTTCAAATCCAGTGTGATGAATACCGTCGCCCCGCCCAGTCTGTCTATAATGTCTTCAATTCTGGGGATTGGATACTTTTCGTCAATGGTATT
>NW_027110953.1:12467-12915 GCF_000696795.3 Halyomorpha halys | reverse complement strand
AAAACTCAAATAGTAAATGGGTATACTATTTTTATTTGAGCTAACGTTTCGCTCCACGTTGCAGGGCTTCGTCAGGGCTAAAAAAGATACAAACAGTTGACATAGTTACAAAAAAAAAAATAAGTGGAAAATAACAAGGGTATACAATGAAAAGTAAAATTTAATGAGAAAAATTAAAGGTTGTAAACAGTAAATGGAAACGGTAATAGTATAAGAAAGATAAGAGATAAAATAAGAGAAGAAATATTAAAGAAAGTATAAATTAAGAAATGAAAAGAGAAAAGAATGAAAATTAATACCTGTTTTAACGGTAATCAAAGTCAGAGTGTATTGGGGAGTGGGGATGGCAGTTAAGCACGTCACATAATAACGAAAACAATTTTAAAGTAAACAATGAAAAAAAAATTAAAATTAGGTAAACAATAAATGATAATATACATAATAGAGG
>NW_027110953.1:5464-6152 GCF_000696795.3 Halyomorpha halys | reverse complement strand
CCTTCTTCATCTTCGTCCAACTGCTCTATCACCTGGAACAAGAAGCGACATTAGGGGCATTCATGATGTTGTCTTAAATGTAAATTGTTTTACCAAGTTAAATGTTATAAGTATAGTATCGTGAGCAGCCCTATGTAAAGTCATGTTTAAGGTTAAATGCAGAGGTGCTCCTGACGGATTTTCTGTGCAACTTTGTTTTATAACCTTTCCTTCCAGAACTTCATATTATTGTTTACTTCTCAGTTTTGACAAAATTAATTTATTACAACATGCCTAAATTGAGTGAAAAGTTGAAGTTGTGTGAATGTTTGGCCACTACCTTGTGAGGAAGAGAATCAAGATGAGCTAATGTACAACTGTCATTACATCATTACTATTGTTATCTATTGCTTTAATATTTTTAAAAACATCCAAAACAATACTAACAAAAAAATAAAAACACAAACTACGAGCAAGTAACCTCACACAACAAACAATATGATAACGAGCTCAGCTGGTCTGTTGCGTGACGTCATTCTCCATTTAACAGACCTAGTAACAGACTCTTAACCATGTTATATGTTATATCGTTTTTTTTTTTTTTTTAAATTATCTAATTGATAGATTTATTTATTGATAGATATTACAATCTGCCACACAGTTGTGGGCAATAGGTAATATTGATGAATGATCTCATACATACTAAAAT
>NW_027110953.1:2930-3499 GCF_000696795.3 Halyomorpha halys | reverse complement strand
CTGTTCGCTGGAAGATCAAACGCCTAATGGGTACTGTGCTAATGACGGTCAAACTAAGAATTTAAAAAGCCGTTACAACAATGACTAAGTGTTTTTTTTATAAAGAAAACGTTACGGGAGGGTAAAAATTAAAAAAAAAAAGATATTTAGGGTTTTAAATATCAAATTATATGGTTTTAATAAATGTTATCAAATTATTTTTTTTGTTAATATCTTTATTGAAATTTACAACTGTGTAGTATATAATACATTCAGTAAATTTGATCTTAGTTAAAATGGAGTGTTACAAGCGTGTAGAGAAACAACTTGGTAGCACTCTAATAACATTTTACATTAGCAGGTTTCGTGGCCATCTTCTTTTCAGACGCCTCGGAGGATTATCAGGAATGGAAGAGAATGCAAGGTTAGAAATTAGAAAGTTTGAGTGGTTTGGGTATTTATAATGGAAAGAGTGATATCTGGTTCGGGCTAGACCGGTTACATAGGGAATATTAAAGTCTTTATGTATGATTTTATTTGTGATAAAGTAAGGAGCATTGAGCATATTACGAAGGATTTGGGATTGTAAG
>NW_027110953.1:0-645 GCF_000696795.3 Halyomorpha halys | reverse complement strand
TCACTTACATCGGGTATTACAAATTGTTTCATCATTTTATTAATTTTATAGCTCCTTAATTAATTTTTTGAAATTTGTACTGTTTCTTCATACTGACTGACCTATCAAAATGTGATAAAAGATTTTTTAGGAATGAAACAAACTTAATATTCGGTTTTAGCACCTCAAGAATCCCTTAAATACGACTTTTTGAAAGTTATTTTTATTAAGGAGTAATTTTTTTCCCCTGTAACAGAAAAAAAAATCCTCTGAGAAAATTGAGGTGAATAATTTCTAATTTTCGATTCCTTGTAAAATGGCAGTTAGCAGTTTAAAACGACACTCAAAACGAATATGACTTTTTTTTTTAAGTGTTAGCCTTAACCAGTGCCATATTATGTTTTTCTAATTTTCTATAAATATAATATATAACTTTTTTTTTATTCCTCGATATGATTTGTATACAATAACAGTAAAAAAAAAGTAAACTTTCTGAACTACAAACAAACAAAAACAAAACTAATTTTGTTCATAACGTTTTTTCTATTCGAGGATTCAGGGATTTCATTATCTTTTAACCTTCCCATGGCGAAATGGAACATGTTAGAAAAAAACAAGTAAATCGTTCCTGTATTTCTAAAATTTATTATGGACAGAGATTCGACA
>NW_027110952.1:0-2867 GCF_000696795.3 Halyomorpha halys | reverse complement strand
CGTAAAATGATGTGTGGAAAATCATTTAAAATTAAATTACTGTCCAAATATTAATTTTAAGATCTCATTTCTTAACGATTACAGAAATTAATAATAAAATACAAAAAATCGATAAAAAAAGGAGGTTAAATTTCATATGCCATAATAACGTAATTAAAAATGTACTCAGCAGTTATTTTTCTTTTTAGACTGGCTTTTCCTGTTTGTGTGAAGAAGTTAAGTGCTGCCACAACATTACAGAATCCTGAAAGTAATATAAATTTATTTCCTTAGAGGTTTTCTTAGTCCTCGACAATGATATTTTTTTCTGAGACATATTTCAAATATCTTACAACCAGTTCTAACATAGTAAAAAAATTGATTGGAATCATTTTTGTAGGTTTTCAACCGAGATCTCACATCCCTGTTCTACAGGGGTAAGGGCAACATTATTAAAGTAAACTGTAGGACAGTCAGTAGGTTTACGACGTAGGGTGAAGGTGATTTGATCGAATTTGTTGGGATGTATTTTAATCCTCCAATCACGACACCATTCTTCGAGAGCTGTGACATGGGATTGAAGAGTTTTGGATGCAATTTAAGGGTTATTATTAACAGCGAGCACACATGTGTCATACGTGGTGAGGATAGATTGGTGAACAGGTATTATATGATTGGAATCAAGGATGAGGTATAGGGGTTTCAAAATGAGTTTTTCGAGGATTTTTCCCATGATAGGTAATAGAGAGAAAAGACGGTAGGAGGATGGGTATTCTGCTGGCTTATGGGATTTGGGTATAATAACGGAGAACGGTATTATATGTAGGTGAGGAATAAGATGGATTTTCTAGGAAGTAGTTTAAAGATGAGGGATGTTATTAGGTCGTATCCAGGAGCTTTGCGGTAAGGTAATCACTGAATGATACTGGATATTTCTGATGGATGAAATGCTTTAGGTTGAAGGGTCATTTGGGGTGGAATATTTAGTTCTGCTTCAATATATTCAAGATGAATTGGGTTAAGTATATAAGGATGTGGAATAAAGGTTTTAGAAAGGTGTTGTCCGAATGTTTGTGATTTTTCTTCCTCAGTTCTGGTCCAGTTTGGGATTCGGTGAGAAGAGGATACTTAAAGTCTTTAAAATTCAGTAACATTTTAGTCGTCCGCCATTTTTCAGTAGTTGAAAGATTCTCAGTAAAGTTAAAATATTCTAATTTTTACTTTAATATTTTTAGCCAATTTTGCGTTATACGTTTTGTCAGTTGGAAATCTGGTCCTTTGCCACTTCGCTCTTGCTCTGCGTTTTACCCTTAATAAGATATGAATATATGAAGGTTAAATTGTTTTTTGTTATTAATTCTATTTGTCGAAGTGTTGTCAGTTATGCTTGTTTTTATTGATGATTTGAGTTTTTTAATAGCTTCGTCAATGTCTGATTTCGCCTTCAGTCGAATGTTTAAGTCAAGTTTAGTTTCAGGTCACATTTAAATTTGTTCCACTCAATTCTTCCTGTAATCAATGAAGGAGCGGAAGGCTTAGATACGAAGCCTTAATGTAAGAAAATCAGAACTGGACTAAGATCTGATGAAAGGTCGTCCAGGGACTCAATAATGACATGGGAGGGAGAAATCTGGGAGGTAATTATATATATATCTTTTTGAGGGAAGTTGGCCATTAGGTCGAATTTTTGGGAAAGAGAATGGAATAGGTATCGGAGGTGGAAACACGGGATAGGTTGTTACAACGGGAGTTAGGTGTGCGGCATCCCCATTGTTGGTACTTAGCATTATAGTCCCCTCCAGCAATGAAACACGGTCCGAAGGGTCAGAAAAAGGAATCAAGGAGGTTATAAGAAAGGTTATTACCAGGAGGGCAGTATATACCTGAAATGGTAACATGAAAAGGGCTGTTTGAAATGATAACCGATTGATTGGATAGCATCAGTTGGATTGGAAGGAATAAGGGAATGGGGAAAGGATTTGTGGATAAGGATGCGAAGTGTTGTCTGGGTGGTCTGATCTATCAGTGATGTAGTCACGTATGTAAAAGTGTGTCCTTTGGGTGAAATGAGTTTCAGCCAGGAGGGCTATGCCAATGCGCTTATCATGTAGGAATAAGTAGAGTTCGTTACAGGGGTTTTGTAGGCCATTAGCATTCTATAACACGACAGCTAAGGGCTTTGTGCTCATCGTGGGAAATTAAGCGGATTTCAGATAGGATTCTTCTGAGAAGGTTAATGAAGGGTTTTGTAGTCTCTTGAAGATCTTTCAGGAAGGATGTGAGGATAGATGTTATGTCCATTGGAGTTTGGTAACGATGATATGGGTCAGGAAATTAGGATGGATAGTTTGTATGAATGGAAGTACTGAGTGATGGCTAGGCCCATAAAATCAAATTTATATTTCGATACCTATAATTAAAGTGGTCAAAAGACTTTTAATATACGTAGGGCTTAGAATTAAGCATTTAAGCCATCACATTATTTGAAGGTCGGATCTATATCGTAGCGTGCATCTCTTTATTATTACAATATCGATTTGATTCCGGATGTTACGCAATTAATGTGAACGTGTTTATTTAATTACTGGTGGCATTGTCAAGGATAGATCATTAATTAAAATGCTATCCTTCGTGGTATAATCGATTTAACTTTTCTATTCAATAAACCTCCATGCAAATATGGCAATACGATCCATCCTTGGATCAGGACCTGCTTAAAAAGCTTCTGCTATTCTGAGCTGCAGCCATCCAACCAGCTTTATTAAGGTAATATGTTTCTGGCGTTATTACGGAAAATAGCGAACCATCTGAGGGTGGGAGACAATAGTTTTCTTCATTTTCAATAACACTCAAACTAAAAAAATTATGATACATGTAATTTTAAAAAA
>NW_027110951.1:3665-5322 GCF_000696795.3 Halyomorpha halys | reverse complement strand
ATGGAAGGAATAATATCGGGTTCGGGCTAGATCGGTTACATAAGGAACATTTAGGTCTTTATGGATGGTTTTATTAGTAACAAAATAAGGAGCATTGAAGATTTTACGAAGGATTTTGGATTGTAGAGATTGGATACGAGAGGAATCAGAAACAGAGTAAATAATTATCTGTTACAGCAGGATTCGAATCCGAGCTATGTAGTTAGTTGTACGGCGCCTTACTCTACTTTATCCCGTTCTAGTTTATTATAAGAGTTATTTTAAACAACTTTAGAGCGTTTTTTTAATCATTGTTAATGAGGAAAATATATCTTATCTTAAATTGTTAGGGGTCTCATTTGATGATGATATCAAGTATATTGCTAAATGTATAGTTTAAAGGAACTGAGTTATGTTGGATATATATTTTTTTTATTGTATAAACATTGTATTGTTTGTATCGTATTGTTTTTGTTTTATGTATTGTATTGTATGCATTGTACATCTCCTGTATTTTAACTTTATATTTTACGTATTTTTATAAAAAAAATTTTACTCTTGCAACTATTTTAACTCTCTTTGTATTCTTATCATTGTATCTTATCTTTGTATTTTTATTCTTTTCATTGTATCATTTTGTATCTTTTTAGCCCTGATGAAGCCCTGGAAAGTGGGGCGAAACGTCGGAAAATAAATAGTTCTAAACTACTTTTGTTTCTTTAAAAACAATTTTGATCCTTTTTCTCAACTTTATTCTTTTTAAACTTCCAACGTTTCGACCACTTAGGTCATTTTCAAGGATACCTCTATTTTGTTTTCATTTTTTCCTTTAAAATTTTTAAAATTGCCGGCTAAGTGCCTTTGTCCCGTTTAATTTTTTTATATAATTCTTATCCTAAATTTAAAACTTTTATTAACCACTTTTCTTTCTATCATTTACCTTTGCAAACTCCAAACAGAACCTTAGTTTATAAAACCATATATTAGGTTATAAAAGTTTTAAATTAAGGATAACAATTATATATAAAAAATTAAATGGGACAAAGGCAATTAGCCGGCAATTTAAAAAATTTTAAAGGAAAAAATGAAAACAAAATAGAGGTATCCTTGAAAATGACTTAAGTGGTCGAAACGTTGGAAGTTTAAAATGAATAAAGTTGAGAAAAAGGATCAAAATTGTTTTTAAATAAGCTAAACCACTCTCAAACAAATATATTAATAAAAAATTATCTATTTTTGTTTCTTCTTTGACCGCAACCCTGACCATCTTCTTATATATCAATTTTTACGGTTACGTATTTGTTGGGTATAGTTCATGCGTTTCGAACGTAAAGCTGGTTTCAAATGTTAACTACTCACCTTAATGGTTTGTTTGTATATAACCTGAAAGTTTATGTCTTCGAGTGTGATTCTGACTAGATCACCTCCTTATACAACATTTGTTCTATTAACAGTATTTTCTTACAATAGGGGTATTCATGATGTTGTGTTAAATGTTATATGTTTTACCATGTTAAATGTTATAACTATAGCATTGTGAGCAGCCCTATTTGAAGTCATGTTAAACGTTAAATGCATAAGAGTCCCTAGCGGATTTTCTCAGCAACTTTTTGTATAAGCCTTTATGTTTATAACCTTCCTTCCAGACCCTCATGTTATTGTTTACTTCAGTTTTGAT
>NW_027110951.1:0-1085 GCF_000696795.3 Halyomorpha halys | reverse complement strand
TGGCAATCCTCCGAGGCGCCTGAAAAGAAGATGGCCTCGTGACCTTATATTGCAAACTGTTTTTAAAGTTCTACTACTGGGTAGTTTCTCTACATCCTGTATCATTATGTCATTATGATCAAATTTACTTGTTGTATTTTTTAATACAGTTGTAAATATCAATAAAAAAAAAATTATAAAAATGTTGTTACTGAATAATCAATTTAAAAACAATGTTTTAAACTGTTGTAATAAATATATTTTTTTAGTATTTAATTTGTTTTAAAGATATGATATGGGAAATTAGCCTGCAAGAAACATTTTAATGAATATTAAGGTATAAAGCATTAGTATGTTGTGAAGAAATGATGTAATAATAATATAAAAACAAATTATAATATGTTGTCTCCTTGACAATGACTTGATGGCCGAAACGTTGGAAAGTGTGTTTGTTTTAATATTAAAAACAATGACATTTATAGATTTAATAAAATAAATAACTGACTTCTAATGGGAAGAAAAAAAAAAGAAGTAAAATAAACAAAAAGTAACTTGGGCAGCCATTTTAATTAATAATAATATGACAGGCGTTCTGAAATAATATCATAACATAGCCGTTCATACTGAGGTAGGTGTAGTCAAGACAGTTGTTTTGTCAGTGTTATTGAATTTTATTGTAGTGAAAAATAAGTATGTGCTTTATTGTTGCTATTTATCAAATTGTTGATATTTTAAGAGTAAAATCAAAATTTTGAATTCGATGGAAATACCCGTTTTAAGCAGAGTTGGGCAAATATTATTCGAATGACGAAAGACGAATAATTTTTTATTCGTGAATTTTCTACTCGAATAATCAATTATTCCTATACAAAAACCTATGATTAACCATCTGAATACTTTTTCATTCGTCATTATTTTACACGAATAATCAATTATTCGTACAAAACATATGATTAACCATCCGATTACTTTTTTATTCCTCATTATTTTATAGGAATAATCAATTATTCGAGCAAAACAAATCGAATTACTATTTGAATACTTTTATATTCATCCATTTTATAGAAAAATAATCTCTTATTCGAAAAAATTAAATGATTAACCAT
>NW_027110950.1:14689-15158 GCF_000696795.3 Halyomorpha halys | reverse complement strand
ATAAATATTGAGGACTAGATAGCCGAGGGGATTGGGTTGAGGATCCCAGAGGTCTAAGTTTAGAAGGTTGTCGATTCGATTCTCATGAGTGAAACAGAGTTTAGTTGGCTCCAGAACGTCATTCTTATCAGCCGTGACGAAGCACTGCAAAGTGGGGCGAAACGTTGCTTAACAATAAATAGTTTTTTGTTAATATTTTGAAACGTTTATTGACCGCCACCCGGACTATGTTCCTACAATTTATATTTATATAATTTTAACCCTACCTTAATTTACTTTTTTGTATCTTAAAATATTTATGATTGTTTTTATATCTTTTTAGCCCAAATGAAGCTCTACAAAGTGGGGCGAAACGTCGGCAATAAAAGAGCTGTTAATTGTATTTTATTTTATTTTGACTGCACCTACGGACCACCTTCTGCATACTTTGAAATAGTGCGGTTAATCATTTATATATATAATAAAATAA
>NW_027110950.1:8649-10954 GCF_000696795.3 Halyomorpha halys | reverse complement strand
TTACTTTGTCACAAATCAAATCATCCATCAGGACCTCAATGTCCCCTATGTTGCCGATTTGGCCAGAACCAGATACTAATCCTTCCATGATAAACATCCCAACCACCCAAACCAACTCGTTTCTAACCTGGCTTCTCCTTCACTACCTAATAATCCTCCTAGGTGTCTGAAAAGAAGAGGCCTCGAGATCTTCTCCTTTAGAAATGTTTTTGGAGTTCTATCAATGGGTAGATTCTCCATCTGTTTGTATCATGTCACCACTTACAGCAAATTTACTTGATGTGTATATATGTATACAGTTGTAAATAACAATAAATAAATTATTAAAAAAAAATTATAATTGATTGTTTTTTATTTTATTGGAAGAAGACCGTATGAAGTAGATTGTAGGAAGATAGTCCGGGTGGCGGTCAATAAAGCTATCAGAATAGTAAAAGTAAACTATTTATTGTTAACCAACGTTTCGTCCCACTTTGCAGGGCTTCGTCAGGGCTAACTAAAAAAAATGAAAACAATCTCTACTCTAAAGCTGAATAAAAAATGTCCTATAATTTATTTGTCTAGACCTATATTTAGAACTTTTATATGGAACTTTGTTTCATAATAAAGTACAAACTAATACTATTAGTCTTGTCGATTAAACTTAATACAATTACACTGACTTGTACAATAGTAACTTGTACTTTTGTACTTTATAACTCCTGTAATATCACTAATAGTCCTTCCTATTATGAAAAATATAAGTATTAGTGAAATTACCACAATAGTTTCTATACTTGTACTATGAACCAATACAATTACCTTTCATTATGAAACAGGGCCCAGGGTAGTATTTAGTAGTAACTAGTTTCTAGTCCATCTACTTGTATACTTCCTTATATTGTTATTATTATTTCTTTTTTATAGAATTTAACAAATAACGAAACAATTGTTTTAAAATGTTTTTTATTTAAATGTTTTGTCTATTCTATAACGTTTATATCTTTCTGTTTCATTCAGCCCTGAGGCAGGGCCTCGTCAAGGCTAAAGTGGGCCAAAACGTAGATGACAATAGTTTTCTTTTACTATTTTGATTGCTTCATAGGCCGCTACCCGAACTATCTTCCTATAATTTTTTATTATTGTAGACCGATTAACTAATATGTAAACAGAATAAAACGTGGTTCGAATGTTGAAATAAATAACAGAAGTAATAAAAGAGGAAAAAAATAATACTAAACATATTAGTAATATCTTCCCATCGCAAGGCCATTGTAATCTTCATAGTACAAGAGCCCAAGAGGAGAAAAAAAGCAGTAATACACCCCAATTTTTTATTACTTTAATGAAAACTATGCATAATTAATAGTCAAAACTAATGAGTCTGTCAAGTAGAGGTAGGAAGAATAAAAAATGGCGGCTGTTTCAAAGCGATAAAAAAAAATAATTTTTCATTCGGAGCTCTATATCTTAAAAACTACCAACAACACAAGAAAATCTAAGAGAACATTATTTAAAGAAGAGTAAATTTGCTAAAACATGAGCCCTAATAGAGTTATTTACGTTAAATATTTTTCGAGATATAGCTTTTTAAAAGCAACGTTTCAGAAAAATGTTGTATGGGACGTACTGAAAGATCAGTAGTTAGTGAATTTATTTTGAAACATTTATATCTCAAAAACCACTTGACGTACAGGTGTCTATTAGCACTCAAATTAAAGCTAGTTCAATCAATTTATTTTAGCAAATATCATGAAAACTACTATTCCTACGAAAGTAAAGGTCATACACTTCTTTACAGCCCATTAAACTAGCTTTAATATGAGTGCTAATAGACATCTATACATCACATAGTTCCTGAGATATAGATTTCTCAAAATAAATTAATTAACTACTAATCTTTCAGTAGATTTTTAAGAAAGTTTGCTTTTAAAAAAAGATATATCTCGGGAACTATTGGACGTAAATAGCTCTTTTAGGGCTAATATTTTAGAAAATTTACTCTTCTTTAAATAATGTTCTCTTAGATTTTCTAGTGTTGTTATTAGATTTTATGATATAGAGCTCCGAATAAAAAATTAATGTTTTTTTAAGGTTTATGAAATAGCCGCTTTCATTCCCCCTACCTATACTTGGCAGACTTATCAATTTTGACTATTAATTATACATAGTTTTCATTAAAGTAATCAAAAATTGGGGTGGGATAACTGCCTTTTTTCCTTTCCGGCTCTTGTGCTATCATATATAGAAAATTGATCAGGGTAATGTAGGCAATGTAGTAGCTTATTCTAAAATTTGTTTTATGTTATATAGCATATATATATAT
>NW_027110950.1:6544-7094 GCF_000696795.3 Halyomorpha halys | reverse complement strand
AGGAGTCATCTTGATTTAAAGTGTTCTAGTTATGTCTTCGTACTCTTAGTTTATCTACTACATCTTATATATATAATATCATTTTAGAAATATATACATTTAAGTAGTTCATAATTATTTTCTTTTCAGAATAGTTGTATTATATTTGGCAAAATAAAAAAAACTGTTTTTATAGAAGTTATTTCAGGTAAAATTGATCTACAGAGCTCTAGTAAAATTTTAACAAACAAATTTACTCTATTTTAAAAAATATATCCCTGTACGAAGGTAAGTTTTGAATTAAAACATAAAACATCACAGACAAAAATAAATTTTATTTTATTTATAATCTTAGATACTTTCTTGAGACTGGTTAATGTTGTTTAAATAAATAATTTATTTTTTATCCATCGAGGGATGCGTTGGGATCTTTTGAGCTCTGCTCTACCCCTCACACGTGGGGGATAGAGTGGGGTCAGGGATCCTAAGGTCGATTGTGTAAATATTAATATACAATATTGAAAAGTCAGAAAACATTAAGTGTTTTTTTATGTCATAGTATTAATTATTT
>NW_027110950.1:4549-6188 GCF_000696795.3 Halyomorpha halys | reverse complement strand
ACTTTCTAAAAATCATTAATATTTATGATCACATATAGTCTAACTGTCCAGCATAGATAAGTGGATGCAAAATTTATTATAGTAATTTACTAACTGCGTCAAATCTAATCGCAACTTTGTAAAATGTAAATATGTAGTTTTAATTTTAAATATATAATTGTAAATTTGTAACTTAATCACTTTGTAATTGTTAATTTGCAACTTTCTCTCTTTGTAACTTTGTTAATATGTCAATTGTTATCTACTAACTTTGTAAATTCAGTGTAAATGGCCCTAGTGGTCGAAACATTTAAATAAATAAACAAGAGCCGAGGGGAAAAGAAGTCAGTTATTTCACTCCAATTTTTTATTACATTAAAAAGGTATGATAACTAGTCAAAATTGATGAGTCTGTCAAGTATAGGTAGGGAGAATAAAAAATGGTGGCTGTTTCAAAACTTTTTTTTTTAAATTATTTATTGATTGTAATTTACAACTGTACAAAATAATACAATAAGTAAATATGTAGTATGTTTCATATACACTTGAAAATCTTGGGAAGGAACCACCCATTGGTGGTACTTCAAACATTAATTTAAACTAGAAGGTCTCGTGGCCATCTTCTTTTCAGACGCCTCGGAGGATTATCAGGGATTGTTAAGGATGAAAGATTAAGAATTAATGGGTTAGGATGGTTAAGGAGTTTGGAATAAAAAGACGCATATCTGGTTTGGGTCAAATCTGCAACGAATGGGATGTTAAGGTCTTTGTGAAAGAGTTTATTTGTGACGTAATAAGGAGCATCAAGGATTTTACGTAGGATTTTGGATTGTAACGATAGGATGCGGGAAGAATTTGATGGTTTGGTGGAGCCCCAGAGCTCAATTCCATATGTCCAAATTGGTCTGATTATCGTAGTGTATACTAATTTTTTGTAGTGAATGGGAAGTTTAGAGCGTTTGTCAACTAAGTGTTGTAGCAATCGGAATCTACGAGCAGTTTCTTGTCGTTTCAGTCTTGTGTGTGGATTCCAAGTAAGTCTCTTGTCAAGATAGAGTCCTAAGTATCGAATCTGTTCAACAGGCGTTAGTGGTGTATCTAGAAAGGATACTGTAGGACAGGAGGGCAGAGGTTGACGACGGAGAGTAAAGGTGATCTGGTGGGATTTGTCAGGATTTATTTTGATTCTCCAGTTTTTACATCATTCTTCAATAGATGTTATGTGTGTCTGTAGTATTTGTAATGCATTAGTTGGGTCGTTGTTTAGTTTCAAAACGTTAAAAAAAAAATTAATTTTTCATTCTGGGCTCTATATCTTTAAAACTACCAACAAAGCTAGAAAATCTAAGAGAAAATCATTCAAAGTAGAGTAAATATTCTAAATCGTTAGCCCTAATAGAGCTATTTATGTTGAATAGTCTCGAGATATTAAATTGTAACATATATTTAAAAAAAAAAACACTGAAAAATCAGAAGTTTGTGAATATATTTTGAGAAATCTATATCTCAAAAACCGTTCAAGGTACAGATGTCTATTAGCACTCAAATTAAAGCTAGTTAAATGTACAGTAAAGTAGTTTATAATATATTTGTCTAAATAAATTCACAATATTTCTAGTTGTTCGGACAAAACTTGGTTTATAAAAAACTATATTTCAGG
>NW_027110950.1:0-1397 GCF_000696795.3 Halyomorpha halys | reverse complement strand
AATAAATATGGTTTTGTTTATTTATGTTGTTCCTTGCTGACCGCACCCCCCGACAAACTTCTTCAAGTAAAAAAAAAAAAAATTGAAAACAAAAATAATAATATATGGTTACTGATGTTTTCAATTTTTTTTTCTATTCATTCCTTTTATTAAACTTTACTTATATTTTGCCTCTTTATCTAATACTATGGTTACATATTTCATTTGTTACATATATCTTCTTTCTCTCAATTTTATTTTTCTTCCATAATTTTAATTTTTAAATTATTAATAAGCTATTATATTCATATTCCTTAGCATTAAAAAACTTCATTTGTATTTTATTTCCTTAATTATGTTATTTTACCTACTAATTCAATTACCTGTGTATACATTTTTTTTTCCACTTCTTTCATCACTTTAATTTCATTCTGTACAATTATTTACTTTATGTCATTCTGTTTATATTTTCATTTCCCCCTATTATGTATATTACCATTTATTGTTCACCTAATTTAAATACTTTTTTTACTATGTTTACTTTAGAAATTATTTTCGTTATTGTCGCATAACTGCCATCCCCACTCCTCCCAATACAAACTGTCACCTTGTCTTTGACTGCTGTCAAAACAGGTATGCGTTCTGTCTCATCATTTGATTTGTATTTTTTCTTTTTTCATCTCTTTATTTAAATCAACTTTATTTAAATGTACTTTCTTTAATATTTCATCTCTTATCTATCTGTTACTATTACCCTTTTCATTTAATATTTACAACCTTTAATTTTTCTTATTACTTTTCATTTTATACTCCTGTTATTTTACACTTATGTTTTTCTTTTTTGTAACTATAGTGTTTGTATATTTTTTAGCCCTGACGAAGCCCTGCAACGTGGGGTGAAACGTTGGCTCAATAAAATAGTATAATTATCTACTATTTGATTTTTTTTTTTTACCGCACCCGGACCATATTCCATTCATCTATACACACGGTCAATCAATAATCTTCTAGTTTATTTTTTTTTTATTCATTGGTTGTTATCTTGTTCTGTTCTTAGCCCTGATGAAGACTAGAAATTCTGGCCGAAACGTTGGCACGATAAAATAAGTTACTTTAACTTATTTATGTTTTATTTTCCGCATCCGCATCCATCTTCTCCTCGTATGAGCTATGATTCCAATTACTCTTGTTTACAAATATAAGACAAATTGGAATATTACATAATAAAAAAATAAATAAAAAATATAGACCGAAACCCGGACCACCTGGCCTTAGAATAATTTTCGTTTAAATTTTAGGCAATTCCAACCCATCCTAACACAATCCTCACCACGTATGCCGATGACACATGTCTATTGTCAGTGAACAATGATCCTTACATTGTATCCCAAACCCTCCAATCCCACATCACCACCCTT
>NW_027110949.1:0-3879 GCF_000696795.3 Halyomorpha halys | reverse complement strand
TACAATGTTATAAATAAATAAAAAATAAGATAAAATAAATATATTAAAATAATAATTCTTAATAAAAGTAAAGTTAATACCAAAAAGAACAATGAAATTTATGGATTTAACAAAATAAATAATTGACTTCTAATGGAAAAAAAAGAATGTGAATTTAAGAAAAGGATGAAGAAAAAAAAATTAAAGATAAAATAAAATTTTAGAGTTGCAATAACAGAACTGATAAATATAAAACTTATAGCAGGATGTCCTGCAGAAGCCTGGGCTTCAGTCTTCGGCTGAGGTTGGGTTTCCCAAGTTGTAGGTCACTGCTCCTTTAACTGTAAGAAACCAGGAGTGCAACTTTATGAACCTTTTTCTGATGTAATCCTCTATTGACTATATTTGCAATTCCTGATGCAATTGGCTGTTTCTTACAAACCGAAGAGCATCCACTGCAATTTTTATGACTTTATATTGAAAAGATTGTAATTTTTTCCTTTTCGTAAAGGATGCCGCTCCCCAGACATCACTGCTATACATCAGCAATGGCCTGAGAATTGTTTTAAAAATAAGAATAACTGTTACTGTTTTTAATTTGGATTTTCTATTTAAGATAGGATATAGAATTGCTAACTATGCATAGATTTGAGTTAGTTTGACGTTGATATGGTGGTTCCAGAGGTGAATTTCCAGGTCTTACTGTTTCACTGGCAGGATTCCATTTTACATTTTTACCTTTGAGGATCTTGGAATCAGCTTAAAATCTCAATTATTATTACTATTTGAGAGACATTTTATTTTATTCGGAATCTTTGTACCATGTTACAATATAAAACAGATTTCTTCCACTAATATGAATTATGATTATCTTAAAATGATCTTTTAGCTGCTCTCATAAAATATTTGAGTTACCTATTTTTTCTGGATTATTATCCAGTCTTCAACTTTACATGGCCTTATTACATGATTCCAATTGCAGATCCTTTATTAATAATATTATTCTCAATATTTTGATACGTTTTTATGTTGTATATTTTTACAGAGAGGAAGGATAGAAGATGTAGTCGTAAATTCTACCTACAGAGGGAGGCAACTTGGAAAACTGTAAGTTTGTGCATTACAAAAAATAGTATAGATAACAAAATGTAACAATAATTATAATTCAGTGTTATGAACCTGTAGATAGTCTATTGTTGAATCCTATCCTACTCCAAAACTGCACTTGTTACGCTGCACTTTCAATCTTTAGTTTTCTAATTAGATTACTAATTAGTTGAGGCATTGAGAGCACAAGTGGTGTAAGTCATTCACTTTACATCAAAATCAATTTACAATAAAAACAATCGGTTAATTTTATTACTGAGTGAATTAATTTTAAATACTCTTAAATCATTGAATATGCCCGTGACTGACTACTTTTAAGAGAGAAAGATGTTTGTTATTCCTTACCAAAAGTTTTATAAAACTTCCTTTAAATTGTTGAATATCTCAAAACCTTAATTTTAGCTTAAACTACTTTGCAGTCAATAGCTCAATTATTCTCCACCAGAAAAATGAATTGAAAAAACATTGTGTTTATGGTTTTGTTTTTTTATTTGGTTTAATGCCATTTTGTTCTTCTATTGGAGAAGTAAGCACAGATTATCCTGTTTTTATTTTTTTTTTTATAATTGACTATGCATACTATTTAAACTAGAAATTTATTACTTTTGCAAAATGTTTGCAGTCATTAATTGTTTAATATGAAATGGTATGTTTCGGCCTTGGATATGAAATACTTATTAGAAGGTGACAGTCAGGTTTGTGGTATATAAGAACAAAAATAGTTTCAGCTATTTATTAATTGCTTAAGTTTCAACCCGATATACGCCCACAATAAACAAATGTTATGTATGATAAGGTTCATTGTTGATACACAATCCTCACAAGCTGGAAACAAATCATTTTTCCCTTAAACCTCTCCTCATCTTACTCAGATAAAAATCTTATTATGTACTAATTGTAATACTCCATTTTTTTTTCTGTCATAGTTTACGTTCTTTAATGATTTTTAAATCATTTTTCGTCACCCTTTTAAATAATTTAAAAATTCTTATTTTTATCCTTCCAAGTATCTTTTAATGTATTCTTCATCTTCTGGTAGTTTCCTCATCTCTTTTAACGTACTTTTTAACTCACGATATTTGCCACCAAGCCAGGTGTGTCTTATGTTTCATTCTCTTTTTTCTTATCTTTCTTTTACCTCCTTCTCCATTCTTTTCTTATTTTTCCTTACCCATGTTATTAGTTTTGTTCACTATATGTATTATCATTGCCATATTCCCAACTACTTCTTTGTCTTACTTAACTTTATATTTTTTATCTTTATTCTAGTATTTTACTTATATATTTCATTAGTTAAGAGTAACTACTAAACTTTGAACTAAGCCTAGAGAGTAACTACTAAACTTTGAACTAATCTTCTATCTGTTAGGGTTTGTACTCCTCTCATAAATCTTTCTTTGATTGTTTAGTCTATCTAGCGTAATTACCTAAGAAATTAATTTTTACTTTCACTTAGCTATATTTGGAATATATAGTAAGGGAAAGTATTACGATAGTGGAAAATTTCCAATCCGAATTTTCTATGTAATTATACATTTCAAGATTCTTTGAGTCCAAATAACCAAGTCTCCCTAAATAATTAGTGTGTCTGTAATTAATCTGTCTGTGTGTGAAAAGTCTAGCACAGAAACGATATGTACTAACCTGAAATTTACTTGCCGGGTTTATGAAAAACACTTGTTTGCTGAAATCGACTTACTGGAAGTACCACTTTATATTATAAATTTTTATGACAAATGGCTGTAACAATTATAATTAAACACAACATATCAATATATAAGTGGTATTATCAATATACTAGTGGTATTATCCTCATTGAAAATGTTTCATAGGGCTTAAACGCCAATTTTTCTTAAAATTATTCTCTAAAATACCTGTAATTTTGTTTATTTGAAATAAATAACCATATTTTACTACAAACTATAATAAAAAATGGATAATTGTAAAATATAAAATAATTTAATAATTAACTAAAGTAGTAAATAAATGTTTTCATGTTTCCATGGTTGTTATGACAATAGTCATAACTTTTTTACTATTTCATAACAATCTTGGAAATCAAAAAATTTAGTATTTTTTTTTTTTTACCAAATCAATTAATATAAATATAGTAAGAAGTATTGCTATCGTGAATAATGAAGTAGAATTTTTAAAAAGCGATGATTTCTACTCAAAATAGATTGATAAATGAAGATTAGGTGATGCACACACTGGATCATATTTTTTATATAGTGTCTTTATATTACTAGATTATAGCATTATGAAGGTTTCCTTTTTTATATGGCATAGTGGCAATTGAAATATTTGTATCTATCTTACAATATACTGTATATTTTATATTATTTTTATTGCTTCCATTGTTCTATCATTTCTTAATTTCTGTTACTTTTTTATTTTCATACCTATCATCAAAAATCAAACTTATGGTTGTTTTTTATACCTACTGTGTTTATTTTTGTTCTTACTATTTCTGCAATTACTTATGTCTTTATCCTATTACATTAGTGGAAAAAAAGATTATATATATCACTGATATTTGGGAGAAATGTTATAATTTATTTTTCAGGGATCTACTTGTTTATTATTTATTTATTTAATACCATATTTGCCTAGTGGGCCTTACATGGTTAATGAAAGAGGTACATTTTAATTTTTTTTTTATAACAAATAATTATGGGGAGGGGGTATAGTCTCATACAAAAGACACCCCTAACTATATACAATGTTATAAATAAATAAAAAATAAGATAAAATAAATATATTAAAATAATAATTCTTAATAAAAGTAAAGTT
>NW_027110948.1:5829-6647 GCF_000696795.3 Halyomorpha halys | reverse complement strand
TCCAATCCAATATCACAGCCCTCGAAGAATGGTATTGTAATCGGAGGATTAAGATAAACTCCAACAAATCCCATCAAATCACCTTTACCCTTCTTCGTAAACCTACTGACTGCCCTACAGTTTCATTTAATGATGGTACTCTTACTCCTGTCGAACAGATCCGTTACCTTGGACTACATTTGGACAAACGATTAACCTGGAATCCTCACACAAGAATGAAAAGACAGGAAACTGCACGTTGATTTTGACTATTACAGCACTTACTAGACAAACAGTCTAAAGTTCCAACACATTACAAAAGATCAGTCTTACATGACTGTAATAAGGCCAATCTGGACATATGGAGTTGAGCTTTGGGGCTCCACTAAACCTTCGAATTCTTCTCGTATTCAATCCTTACAATCCAAAATCCTTCGTAAAATCCTCAATGCTCCTTACTTTGTCACAAATAAAATCATACATAAAGACTTTAATGTTCCCTATGTAACCGATCTAGCCTGAACCAGATATCACTCCTTCCATTATAAACTCTCTAACCACTCAAACCCCCTAGTTTCTAATCTTGCATCCTCTTCCATTCCTGACAATCCTCCGAGGCGCCTGAAAAGAAGGCCACGAGACCAGCTAATGTAAAATGTCATTTGAGTGCTACTTCAAATCTTGAGTAGTTTCTCTACACGCCTGTAACACTCCATTTTAACTTAGATCAGATTTACTACATGTATTATAATGTACAGTTGTAAATAGCAATAAATAAATATTAAAAAAAAAAACTTTGTTTTTTTACCCCACATAACGCGGGTTACTTTTGGGTGCTG
>NW_027110948.1:2936-4389 GCF_000696795.3 Halyomorpha halys | reverse complement strand
AAGGTAGATATTTTATATTATTATTTTTGATATTTCATCTTCAACTTTTTTTATCTGTCATTTTAATAGATCAGCTAATTGAATTATTTACTGCATTTAATTTCTCATAAAGTATTAGATATTATGGCAATTAAATTATTTAGAAATACGCTGCTCAATTTTTTTAAATCCAAAATTCTCCATAAATTAATTATTTGTATATTTAAAAGAATTGTATTCATTACACAAAAAGTTTTTTTTTTATCTTTAATTATCGTTAATCGATTAAGCTTATCCCTGTTAATTTCTAAAACTTTGATAAAATCATATATTGGTATATTTGTTAAGAAGAACTTCACATCGAGGTTGATTGTATCTTTAATGAAAGCAAGCACCCTTCACCTCTTGCTTTTAAAAGTTTATACGAACTTAGTAAGCGAGTTTTGCCCCTCTATCGAAGTCTATTTAATTCCTTTTTCCTTGCGGAATAGAAATTCTTTTCAAATAACTTCGAAATTAATACTACTTAGCCAATATACTTAATTCCTTTAATTATTTTTTGTTTTACTGTTTGGTAAAACGAAAAAAGTAATCTTATAATCTTGTTTTTTTATGAGCTATAAGAGATTGGATATGGATTAGGATAAGGGCCTGCGTTATAACCCAGTCCGATGTAAACTAACCTCGTTATAACGAAGATTCTCTTATTATATCACGAATTTTTATTAGTTATATTTTTAGATATACGAACAATTCATAAAGATGTTTTATGGTAGTGCTGCTGTTGTTTTTTTTTTTTAAATTATGTAAAATTTAAGATAATATTTTTTAATTCGTTTTGTTAAAACCAATAAACACTTGAGGCATTTTGATTGCTAGTTACAGTTTTTTTCCACTATCTGTCTCTTCAATGGGTCTACTTCATTCTCATATCTCAATGGAGAGTTGTTTTTTTTTTTAACTTAATTACTGATATCGAATTTGTGTGCTATTGCATATAAATCAGGGATATTAATGAAAAAAAATTAGAATATCTGTTCTTCCATTAAAAAAACGACTTATTTCTAGTCATAAAAATTTAAAAATAAACTAACATTTATAATATATACCTACATTTTTATTCATTTAACATTTAATATATGTATACCAAGAAAATGTAATACGTTGATACGTTTTTAGATAAGGCTTTATTACTTTGTGACTTCTATTTTAAATATCTCATTTTTTTTCTTATTATTTTTAATAATGATTCACACTAACAAACATTATATATTTGATTATAAAAAATCTTTGAATTGGAATTGTTTTACGTAAAGTATTAATTTCCTAATTTTATTTTCCAAATTAAAAAAATAAATAGCTAATGAGAATTTTAGTTATTTTGCGGATTCCAATAACGATTATATTTTAACCCATTTTGATTAATTAATTGCATATTTTGGCTTTTTATTGATCTGGATTAATTCTGTTTTTC
>NW_027110948.1:1018-1274 GCF_000696795.3 Halyomorpha halys | reverse complement strand
ACATCTGTAAACCTAATGTCAATTTAAAAATGAATGGAATAAAAATACTCTTAGTGTTGACTTCATTAAAAAAAAAAAAAGGAAAAAAATCGCCATATAAAGTTAATTTCACTTTCTTACGATTTTTTATTTTGAGTTAGACTGTTCTCATGATCACTGACCCACGTTGACTCAAAACGTGTTTTTCCATTGTAAACTCGGATTAGAAATATTTCACGATCGTAATATATTCCGCTATATCAAAATATCTATTTTT
>NW_027110948.1:0-493 GCF_000696795.3 Halyomorpha halys | reverse complement strand
GATACCTAGCTGATACTAAATACCGTTTGTTTTTACACACTGAGATTGGTCAAAATTGTTTAGAACCACATCGGAGAAAATCCCCCAAAAAGTTACTGTTGTGTAATGCCATATAAATTTAATTTCACTTTCTTACGATTTTTTATTTTGAGTTAGACTGTTCTCATGATCATTGACCCACGTTGACTCAAAACGTGTATTTCCGTTGTAAACTCGGAACAGAAATTTTTCACGATCGTAATGTGTTATTTTTTCCGCAAACTAAGAATATATTCCGCTATATCAAAATATTTAATTTTTCCCCCTTACTATATATTCCATTCATAGGGAAGTCAAAGTAAATATACAATTCACAGTTGCGACATCTGTAAAGCTAATGTCAATTGAAAAATTAAAAAATGAATGGAATAAAAATACTCTTAGTGTTGACTTCATGAAAAAAAAAAAAAAAAAAAGGAAAAAAATCGCATACTCTTAGAGACTATTGTTTGCT
>NW_027110947.1:8699-9108 GCF_000696795.3 Halyomorpha halys | reverse complement strand
CACTTTTTATTTCTGTTTTAGAGGGTTCGGAAAAAAAAACCCAAAAAAAACTATTTTCTTATGTTCTAATCACTCTATATATCCCTTTATTCATTAGCGATCTTATTTTTTATACTTAGCCTTGAAGAAGGCTAGAAATTCTGGCCGAAACGTTGGAACTAATAAATAAGTTTTTACTTATTTGAGTTCTACACTGAACGCACCTGCATCCATCTTCTCCTTATATATTATATATTATCCACGGTCAACAATCTTTTCATCATTAGTTGTTTTTTTATTTACTAGAAGGCTGACAGGAAAATGAAATAACTTTCACCAGAAGTTATCTAATAATATTATAAACATATCTGAATCAGTTTTTAAGTGTTGAGCGTGAGTTTCAGCGGGAAAATAACTACGAAAATAGTGA
>NW_027110947.1:5251-6432 GCF_000696795.3 Halyomorpha halys | reverse complement strand
GATTTTTGAAAAAAATATATCTCTAGACCCATAAGACGCACATATGTCTGCCAACGCTCAAAATAAAGGAAATTTAACTTACTATAAAGTAGCTTATGACACTTATCTTCGTAGGGGTAGTAGTTTTTATGATATTTACATATAAATATAAATTTGGCAAATGAAAATTGGTCCGAACAACTATAAATCAATTTATTTTAGCAAATGTCATGAAAAACACTACCCCTACGAAAATAAACGTCATGAACTACTTTATAGCTCATTAAACTAGCTTTAATGTGAGTGCTAATAGACATCTGTACGTCAAATATTTTTTGAGATATAGATTTTTCAAAATAAATCCACTAACTATTGATCTTTCAGTACGTTCCATACAACATTTTTGTATTGCTTTTTTTAAAAAAGCTATACCTCGAGAATTATTGCTATAAATAGCTCTATTAGGGCTTACATTTTAGCAAACTTACTCTACTTTAAATGATGCTCTCTTAGATTTTCTATTGTTGTTGGTAGTGGTAAAGATATAGGGCTTCGAATAAAAAACTACTTGGCAGACTCATCAATTTTGACAAATAATTATACCTAGTTTTTAATTAATTAAACAAAAATTGGGGTGAAATAATTGTCTTCTTTCTCCTTTTGGGGTCTTGTACTATAAATACACCACTGCAACTTTCAGATTGATCCTAACACGAGGAGGCCCCTCACCTCCGGACTCAAATAGTTGCTGAACGGATAGCTCATAAGTAAAATTAAACATAACAGGTAACCTTTAAATACCAAAGGTAGTAAAAGGTAAGACACAACACGAATTACTTTTTCTTTCTACACAGTAATGCACTACTAACTCACATTTTATTTCTGTTTTAGAGGGTTCGGAAAAAAAAAAAAAAAAAAAAAAAAACAGATTGATCCGAAGTTGGTGTACTGGCTCATCGACAGTCGAAAAGCCCCATCTTGACCACACTGGCACTTGACTTTCATAAGTTAATGATTGATGGCACTATATTTTCATATGTATTTTATTATCTGTTCTTTCTTACTACTTAATTTTTAATGTTATTGTTTTCACATAGATCTTCTTAAAATACTTAAACTAATCATGTCTGTCAACACTATTTATGCATCCATAATGTTAGCTATTTTCTTATGTTCTAATCACTCTATATATCCCTTTATTC
>NW_027110947.1:0-800 GCF_000696795.3 Halyomorpha halys | reverse complement strand
GTGGTTCGTTAGTTCGATTTAATGACGAGCGTTTCGCTCTTTTCCAATCACGATATTCCTCTACTGGGCTGCTAGAAGCTTCTTTTTTTCAGTAAATTGGAGTTTTGGGTGGCACAGGATTTCCGTGCCAATGGATTCATGAGGCACAAAAAAATTGTTGTAAAGGTTTAAGCAGAATACTGCTGGATTTCGGGATCCACTTTGCATGTATACAGACAGACATTACTCTAAACGTGCAATAAATAATTTAGAACTTGACAATACATGAAATTAATTAATTTTTTTACTTTTTCTCTATCATTGTTTAAATCACGTTTTACTCCATATTTGCTCTATAAGTTCTGTTTCAATTATACGGTATCTTTCATGTCGTTGTTTTGAGGTGTATATGTACCATTGGAAGATTAGTAGATCGCCTGTATTTATTTGAAGGAGGATGGTCAGGTTGGCGTTAAAAAAAAATTAAATTAAATTTTAAAAAAATAGAAAACAATTTTTATTAGCTACCAAAATTGTGTCCCACTTTGCAAGGTTTCATCAGTGTCAAATGATAACAAGATTCAAACATTGTCAGTACGACGAAACAATAACAATATACCAAAAAAATAAAAGTAAAAAAATAATAGTTTAAAAGTAAAATAATGGTTAACAAAGAAGTATAGGAATTACAGTAATTTTTTTTTTTTTTATTATTTATTGTAATTCACAACTGTACAAAATAATACAACAGGTAAATATGTAGTATGTTTCATATACACTTGAAAATCTTGGGAAGGAACCACCCATTGGTGGTACATCAA
>NW_027110946.1:10235-11100 GCF_000696795.3 Halyomorpha halys | reverse complement strand
TCAGCAAAGAACAACATAAATAAACAAAACCATATTTATTTATTTTATGCCGACGTTTCGACCTGAGTTTCAGGTATTCATCAGGGGTCATGGCGTAGAAGGTATGTGTTGAGTTGCAGGCCTACCTTCTAATTTAATTGACTATAAAGTAGCTTATGAAACTATCGTCTGAGAGATAGTACCTTTTATGATATTCGCATATGAATATAAATTTTGCATATGAAATTTTAGATAAGTTATTAACTACTTTATAGATTTCTGAAAATAAATTCACTAAATACTGATTTTTCAGTGCATTTAATTTTTATAATGTTATATCTCCATAGTTCTCGAGTATAGTTTATAACACATAAATTCGCAGGAGTAGTAATCATGATATTTGCTAAAATAAATTGATTTATAGTTGTTCGAAAACAATTTTATGTACAAAATTTATATTTATATGCTAGTATCATAAAAAATACAACCATTGAGAAGATAGTATTTAGCTAAGTTTTGACACATGAATGTAAATTTTGCTCATGAAATTTGTCTGAACAACATTAAATCAATTTATTTCAGCAAATATCATGAAAACTACTACTTCTACGAATATAAACGTCATAAACTACTTTATAGTAAATTAAACTAGCTTTAATTTGAGTGCTAATATATATTTTTACGCTGAATGGTTCTTAAGATATGGACGTCCCAAAATAAATTTACTAACTACTGATTTTTCAGTGAATTTTTTTATGAAAACATTGCTTTTTAAAAAGGTATATCTCGTCAAATAAATTCATAAATTGTTCTAACTGAATTAAAGTAATATAATAACGGGAACTTAATCTCACAGCTATCAAAGCTCTCTTTCTATTATAGAGCG
>NW_027110946.1:2268-4935 GCF_000696795.3 Halyomorpha halys | reverse complement strand
CTTTTTAAAAAGCAAAATTTCTTAAAAATCTACTGAATCATTAGTAGTTAGTTAATTTATTTTAAGAAATCTATATCTCAGGAACTATGTGACCTGCAGCTGTCTATTAGCAATTAAATTAAAGCTAATTCAATGTACTATAAAGTAGTTTATGACCTTTACCTTCGTAGGAATAGTAGTTTTCATGATATTTCCTAGAATAAATTGATTTATAGTTGTTCATACAATAAGTTTGAGTTTTGAAAAACTTTATTTCAGAAATCATAGAGCGTACAGATGTCTATCAGCAATCAACTTAAAGCTAGTTAAATATAAAATAGTTAATTATGTTTATCTTTGTAGGAGTAGTAGTTTTTATGATATTTGGCAAAATAAATTCACAAACTGTTAATTTCTAGTTGTTCTTATAAAATGTTTGATTTTTGAAAAAATATATCTCTAAATCCATGAGACGCACATATGTCTGTCAATATTATAAAGTAGTCTATGACTCTTATCTTCGTAGGGGTAGTAGTTTTTATGATATTCACATATGAATATAAATTTGGCAAATGAAAATTTGTCCCAACGACTATAAATCAATTTATTTTAGCAAATACCATGAAAACTACTACTCCTACGACGATAAACGTATTAAACTACTTCATCGCTCATTTAACTAGCTTTATTTTGAGTGCTAACAGACATCTGTAGATCAAATGGTTTATAATTTTTTCGAAATAAATTCACTGACTACTAATCTTGCAGTACGTTCTGTACAACATTTTTATAAAATATTGCTTTTTAAAAAGCTATACCTCGAGAACTATTGAACTTAAATAGCTCTATCAGGGCTCATATTTTAGCAAATTTACTCTTCTTTAAATAATGTTATTTTAGATTTTCTAATGTTGTTGTTAGTGTTTAAGATCTAGAGCTCCGAATGAAAAATTAATGTTTTTTAAGATTTTGAAACAGTCGCCGTTTTTTATTCCCTCTACCTATACTTGGCAGACTCATCAATTTTGACTAGTAATTATACATAGTTTTCATTAAAGTATTCAAATATTGGGGCGAGATAACTGCCTTTTTTCTCCTCTTGGGCTCTTGTATATAAGATGTTGTGGCATTTGTCAACAACCAAGAACTTAATAGCAGGAGCTATCAATGAGGCAATGCATTTTTACAGATTTCTATTTGCATATTAAAATTTTGTAATTTAATTTATATTGAGCAATTCTTTAAGTTGAATATACAACATGTAATGATTGATGATATTTGATTTAACTCTTTTAAGCTAATGGAGCATATTCCCTTTCTACCATTTAACATGAGTTTACAAAGATTTACCATTTTATTGTAACATTTCTGATTGTTAGCATAAGTTTTAAAAAAGATTTAGTCCATTAGTAGCTGTCTTCTGAGGTTTAGAGGAGGTTCGCTAGCTTCATTAGGGTGGAATTAAAAGCAATTAAACAAATTCTTATTTTTATTATTATAACAAATTATATAATAATAATATTAAAAAATTCTTATTATTTTAGCAGAACGTACCCCTCCTCATCCCCCCCCCACCAGCTAGTTCTAAGTATTCAAGTATTGTTGATTTACCCTTCTACGAAAACCGAATTGGTAATTTATTTTGAATTTCTAACCTCAATCATCGATGCTTTCCATGCTATCCATTCAAAAGTCTTTAGTACACTCGAGCTTAATGAGTTCTGTATGTATGAAGAACCATTTTTCGAATCTCTATCTGCATTCCAGATTGGTGTAACACAGAACCCCTTCTATGAATTAGGTGTTATATTTGTTTGCCAAACATTTAAAATGTTTGTTTATTAATTTTTTTTTTAAGCTTATTAATTTTCTTTTAACATTACATAGTAACATCCATTGAAGAATGGTGTCAAAACTAGAGAATCAAAATAAATCCTGACAAATCCCACCAGATCACCTTTACTCTCCGTCGTAAACCTCTGCCCTCCTGTCCTACAGTATCCTTTCTAAATAATCCACTAACGCCCGTTGAACAGATTCGATACTTAGGACTCCATCTTGACAAGAGACTTACTTGGAATCCACACACAAGACTGAAACGACAAGAGACTGGTCGTAGATTTCGATTGCTATAATACTTTCTTGACAAACGCTCTAAACTTCCTATTCACTACAAAAAATTATTATACAGTACAATAATCAGACCAATTTGGTCATTAAATTCCTCCCGTATCCAATCCTTACAATCCAAAATCCTACGTGAAATCCTTGATGCTCCTTATTGCGTTACAAATAAACTCATCCACAAAGACCTTAACGTCCCATTCTTTGCAGATTTGGCCCAAAACAGATATGCGTCTTTTTCCTGTCGGTGAGGATTCCTGGTTAGTCGTTTGTCCAGGAGTAGTCCAAAGTATCGGATCTGTTCCACAGGGGTTATTTCAATTTTTTAAAACACGGAAAGCACAAATATTTATGTTCTAAAACAATACTGGGCATAAACGTGTGAATGAAGCACAAGCTTTTCCAAAGCCCGTTGATTTATCTTTAAAATCCGACCAAAATTGAATCCTCCAACTCCTTTATTTTTGCTGTGCCCTCTTGAGGGCATTTAGTGAATCAATTAAACACACTGCAATTTGGGTCTCCTTTTATTTGTTTATTTATTAATGGCATTCCTAAGATATT
>NW_027110946.1:0-1438 GCF_000696795.3 Halyomorpha halys | reverse complement strand
TTTACCTATTGTATTATTTTGTACAGTAGTAAATTAAAATAAATAAACAATAAAAACTAAAAACTAAAAAAAAACTTTTTATTTGTTAACATTACAAGATAACCTCTACTCCTTATGTACTCGCTGTGTTGATGATGATCTGGAACTAAATGTATTCCTGTTTATTTTTATTGATAAAAAAGTATGTTTGATTTTTCAATGAGATAACCCTCGTGAATTTATTTTGGGAAAACTACATTTGATTTTTCCCATATCATCAATGAGGATACTCTGGTTAGATCAGATAATTTAAAAGGATTTAAAGGAAAGCAAACATTGTTGATAGTGCAATAAGTAAAAATATTTTCAACTTATTATAAATGTCTCTTATGTTATTAGGTTTTTGTTATTTAATTTAATCTAAATAAAATCCAAATATACTGGTAATAAGCCTTAATAATCCTTTATGGGTCTAAAAAGGTCATCCCATTCGTTGCAGATTTGACCCAAAACAGATATGCGTCTTTTTATTCCAAACTCCTTAACCATCCTAACCCATTAATTCTTAATCTTTCCTTAATAATCTCTGATATTCCTCCGAGGCGTCTGAAAAGAAGATGGGCCACTGGACCTTCTAATTTAAATTAATGTTTGAAGTACCACTAATGGGTAGTTCCTTCCCAAGATTTTCAAGTGTATATGAAACATACAACATATTTACTTATTGTATTATTTTGTACAGTTGTAAATTACATTAAATAAATAAATTTAAAAAAAAAAACTATAACACACAAAATAGTGTCTATACTTAACCTTATTAACAACACTGTTAATTAAAAGCCAGCACTTCCAGCGAAACGTTGGAGATGTTTTAAAATAAACAGTTGAGAGTAAAAGCGGATCAATTGTTGTTTGTTTTAATAATAAAGTTCTTTATTTTTTTTCTTTACGTTAAATCGAATAATGATTCAAATTTTCTTCAAGTGCCATATCGATACCCGATATTTATTTGTATATTCCTTCTGATATCATAAAAAAAATTATTTATTAACAATTATATTGTAAATTCTCATCACATTAGTAAATATGTCGAAATATTAATTTCAATTATTAAAGAAATATCGAATACCTAATAATAACATTTTATTTCATTTATTTTTTAAGTTTGATTAAGAAATCCCGAAAATATAAGTTTCCCGATCTTTTGAAAGGTTGAAAAGAAAATATCGATGTTTATGTATATCGATAATATTGCAACATCCTTACAGAAGGAGTGAAACTGCTGACGCCCCCCGCCCAGTGATGTGCTTCACAGTCTGCTTCTATCGCTGCATCCGCTGCCTGCGTTGTCATTTTGTCTTTAACTTTCATATAGAACGTAAGTACAATATTTTTTGTTTTATTTTGATAAAATAAATTTAATTGATGACGAAGCAATGGGAGACTATGGACGTGGTAT
>NW_027110945.1:0-1964 GCF_000696795.3 Halyomorpha halys | reverse complement strand
ATCACGGTTTTGTAAATAATACAATGCATAGTACTGGATCACGGTTTTGTAAACAATACAATACCACGTTGTAGAAAAGAAGCATTAAAAAACCAAAGGAGTCGATCATTAACATTATAAAACTATTAAAAGAAGACCAATTATACACAAAAATGTATTAAATTGTTGGAAGATAGTCCGGGTGGCGGTCAATAAAGGTATTAAAACTATTTATTGTTAAGCAACGTTTCGTCTCACTTTGCAAGGCTTCGTCAGCAATATCGCGTATCAATTTATTCAACTCCATTTATATGTTGTGGGATATAGAATATGAAAATTCTACTAATTTTAAAATCGCATAACGATTTATGCTAACCATTCTTATATTGGGCCCCTTATATATATTGAGCGTGTGATAGTTAAATGGAGAGCATTTTAGATTTCTACATCTTAGAAAAAATAAACAAAGACATTAATATGATTTAAATTAGAAAAGTTATTATATATCGAAACGCAAGCGTGCGATCCTAAAATCGATGACATTGTCATTTTCTACAGCTCTTAAAACATAAAAAGGGACCCTAAAATATCAGAAAAGTAAAAATAAATCGATAAGCGTTTTTAAAATCGATAACATTTTCATATTCTGTATGAACAGTGATAGCACGAATTCGCAGCATTCCGATCCGAATGGACGAAAGGCTTTAATCTATGGCATCCACAAAAAATCATTTATGTACTATGTCGTATTAACCTGACCGTCATTTTTTATTTTAATGTATTTAAGATGGCAGACGCATTTTTATATTTTAGACTCGTGAAAAGGGTCATTTTATATATCCATGTCTTTGTATGGAGTAAGTCACCTTTTTTGTTATGAGCAGTAATGATTGGCAATCAACTAACAATTAGTTGATTACAATCATTACTAAGAGCTATACATTATAGCTGTTACAGTGACTTCTCAGGCCAAGGGAAGGATAGTTACTTTAAGTAACACCTCAAATCCCTGGCCACACAAGAAGAATCGATACCCATTACCTTTTAAATCTTTTCCTCGTATCTATTGGGTAATTCAATCTTTGTAGTCTCCTGAATCAGTCAGTACATTTACCGTGCGGTTTATTATGATTAATTTTTTTTTATTTTAATATCTTTATTGAAATTTACAATGGTATACGATATAATATATTCAGTAAATTTGATCTTAGTTAGCACTCTATTGACATTTTGCATTAGCAGGTCTCGTAGCCATCTTCTTTTCAGGTGCTTCAGAGGATTGTCAGGAATGGAAGAAACTAGATGCAAAGTTAGAAACTAGGAGGTTTGACTAGTTAGGGAGTTTATAATGGAAGAAGTGATATCTGGTTCGGGCTAGATCGGTTACATAGGGAACATTAAGGTCTTTATGTATGATTTTATTTGTGACAAAGGAAGGAGCATTGTGGATTTCACAAAGGATTTTGGATTGTAAGGATTGGATACGAGAGGAATTCGAAGGTTTAGTGGATCCCCAAAGCACACCTCCGTATGTCCAGATTGGCCTTATTACAGTCATGTAGATCAGTCTTTCGTAATGTGTTGAAAGTTTTGACCGTTTGTCTAGTAAGTGCAGTAATAATCGAAATCGACGTGCAGTTTCCTGTCTTTTCAGTCTTGTGTGAGGATTCCAGGTTAATCGTTTTTCCAAATGTAGTCCAAGGTAGCAGATCTGTTCGACTGGGGTAAGAATAACATTATTAAATGAAACTGTAGGACAGTCGGTAGGTTTACGACGAAGGGTAAAGGTTATTAGACAAGGATTTGTTGGAATTTATCTTAATCCTCTAATTACGACTTGTTCTTCGAGGATCGTGATATGGGATTGGAGAGTTTGGGATAATATTAATGGGTTATTATTAACAGCGAGCACACATGTGTCATCGGTTGCTAGTTAGGTTGCTATCTCATACAGCATACTTATCAATCCGTAATCGGACATATTT
>NW_027110944.1:1453768-1462558 GCF_000696795.3 Halyomorpha halys | reverse complement strand
CTAACTCCCCATTTAAATAAACCCCAATAATGTGTATAAGGAGCCTCACAGAGAAAACAAAGCAGTATTTTTCTAGTAAGCGTGCGCTATAATTCTGTTCCTTTTTTTGATTGAAGATTTTTCACTGAATAAAGATTTTTTTTAATCTAAATCTTTTTTCTAAAACTTCAGTGATTGTAGAACTGTTCTCTCATCAAGGATTTTTTTTTCTCTTTCTTACTCCGGCTTGCTTTTCTTTTATTTCTCATGTATTATTACTTTGTTTTTACTGACTAAGATGGTTAATGGTGATGGTCAACCACAGCCCGCAGTGAGGCCGCTAGTTCTACAGATCTTGGTGGCGAAACCGGCTCCTGGAGTTCCTGCAGCCCCGGCTGTCCTGGCAGTCCCGGCGGCGGTTCCGGTGCTATCCCCGCTACCAGAGACCACTCTCGCGGCTGCTTACGCCAATATGTTGGCTAAAATGAAAGTGAGAGCAGTAACCTCTCAGGATATTAGAAAACCCATCTCAGACTTGGAGCGGTTCTCAGGCGAAATCGGTGAGTTAAATCATTTTATTAAAGGTGGAGATAGCATCATGGAGAGGTTGGCAACCAAGGTCTCAGAGGAGTTGCTGGACAAGAATGACGCGATTTCCTTCAAGGCAGCGCTCATATGCCGAATCAAGCGAAGTATTTTGAATCATATTCAGGCAGACGAAGAAACAACATAACCAGTAGTGAAGGAAAGTTTAAAGAAGGCCTATGAAGGAGGCAGATGGTCCCCAGAGGAAGACATTTTCTACACGCTGCGGGAGAGGAGAAAGCGCGGGCAGTCTAACGGACAGTACGTAGCCACGCTGTTAGCCCAGTTTAATCTGGTCACAGAAAAGATGAGAGAGACTCTTGGAGCGGATATAGTCAGTTGGAAGATGAATGTGCTCAAGACATGATCGACGCGAGCGCTTGAGAGGAGGATACAAGGATGGATGTCGATGAACGATCAACTGTTCAACGAGAGTTTCTTGATTTGAAACAAGTGTCTGAGAGAACGTTTCAAAAAAACTTTTGAATTTATTGTCATCCACTGGAAAGTGTATGTATAATGAGAACAAAAATACCTATAGTACAATGAAAAACGTAGCCATGTGTCGTAGACGGAAGTTGGAAAAGATTGTGAACGTTGATATTCCGTTTGATAGCAATTATGCGATGTTTTAAGCGATGTTTTAATCTTCGTTGCCAATTGTAAATAAATTGTCGTTGCCGGATTTTGTAAATAACACACGCGTTATTATACATATTTTATTACACTTTAAATTAGAACACAACATTATAATATGAGCACACAACACATAACACTACTTGGAACCTTCCTTTCTCATTACTCATAACAATATTGGCGGGAAAACCAGATAAAGATACAACACTCCGTTACATATGGTTATACTTTGCTTTTACACATTTCCATCACAACATACCTTTTCACACCTTGTAGAAATCCAAGTTCTCAATGACCTTGCAGCATTTGCTGAGTCCCAGAAGGCAGGTTCAGTGAAATGTCTACTACTAGACTCTATGTACCGCCAGATTTAAAGAAAAATATATTTCTACAACTGCATGGTCTCAGCCATCTCGTGATATGACCTACCAGAAATCTCAGAGCGCAACGTTATTTTTCCCCGCAAATTAATTAGGAAGTTGGTAAAAGGGTTAAGATATGGGACAGTTTTAGCAAACAAATACGTACATCGAAATCGTGAGACTATTTCCACCGTCCGACAGCAAGTGTTACTGGTTGACGATTATGGACTGAGCTATCCCTAGGTCCAAGGCAATGCTTATCGCCGAGATTGATAAGCAAAGGCAAAAGCTTATTACTTGACGGCCAACGTATGCATAGAACGTTGGCATCGCAGTATGAAGGCTGCTCTGTTGATGTATTTGGACATAGGCCACTGGCACGTAAGACACCCTCCTATTTCCATATACAAGGCTTCTTTTTGAGCTAGGCCGGCCTCAAACACCCTCAGATTGCTATACTGGGATGTAAGGACTCAAAGGACCTCAAAAGGTATATTTCCGTTAGAAACTGGGTTTTGAAATTTTTCAAGGTGGCAATATTTCCCCTTATTATATATTTCAGATAGTGTAGGTAAAATTAATTCGATAGTTAATGAGTAAAACAGTACGAATTACTATCCCACTTATGTTCAGGGAAGAGGAACGGATATTATTTTTTTCTGTTTTTTTAAATTATTTTTTAAAATAATTTTCTTTTATTTATTTATTTTGTATTACATGAAAAAACATATTGTATATTATTTAATTATGTCCGAACAATACGTGCCTCCAAATCATTCCCTGAATAAATATCGAATATAGACTTCCAGTCTATAAAACAGGTTAACAAAAGAAAATGATACAGAGCTTCAGCAATGGGATGGAAGAGGTGGTACCTATTTTTTCTCTTTTCTACTTTAATTATTTATAAATATCTTTTATATTTTGTATTTATCAATTTTTTATAATTACTGACCATGATAAATTATTATTTATTTTAAATACACAAAATTAAAGGCACTCTAGAAGAGATTTTTTTAAATATTGGTCATTTAGGCTTTGTTGGAATATTTCAATAATGATAACACCCATCTGTTAGTAAAGGTCACTTAATTACCCATTCATATACCAGGTTTAATCAAACGTTTGAGCTGTTTTTGAGAAAAATTGTAAAATCGTTTTCTAAAGTTGCACTAATGGTAGGTTGATTATAATGAAAAAGTTGAAACATCCCAGGCATTGTTATTTGGTATTTGTATTTGATGGAACTAATCCAGCAGGTGGGTCTAGTGGTCCATTTTGCCAACCCCTGGTGGCTACCAGAGTTGCTGCCGTGGATTAACCAAGCGGAGAGTGCAAAGATTCATTTTCGGGACCTCTGAGAAATAAATATTAACTGCCCCAGGTGGGGATTGAAACCTAACGTTCCTAACTGGGCGCTCTGGGACCTATGCCTCAATCCGCATGGCTGTCATGTCCCTTAACATCCCAGGCGTACACATGCCCTAAATATTTAATTTCAGTTACCTACAACTTCTCATTCACTCACAGAGGCCAATTTTCAAGAATTCCTTACTTGGACTCAGGAGACCTCAAAATGTATATTAAAATGGCATACAGTACATAATACAGTAACATTGTGTAAATATTATTCTGGAATATTATATATACTGGTTTCTTATCAATTATAATCAATTGTATTCATATGGTCTCAACATTCTATCTGGCTATTCTCAAGGACATCTATTAATTTAGAACATTGATTACAATTTTATTATTAAATATTTTTGAATAACATGATGAATTATAAATTATCTTAATTTTAATTTCACAGCCTCAACATAAATCATTAAAAAGGTTGCAGGCTATTCTGCTTTTTTTCTAATACAATTTAACCAATAATCCACAGATTAATAAAGAAAACCATGTACATTTCACTAACTTTTATCATATTATGTTATATTAGCTATATTTTTGTTTACAATTTTACTTAATTATAATACTTTTATCTGCAATTATTGTTAAACTATTATCAACTAGCTAAGTTGCAGTACCAAATTGTTTATCATACCTCATAGACCAGTTTAGGCATATTTTCATTATATTTCAAATTATATTTTCTTAGAATTTCTTATTTATTTTAGTATTAAAAGTCATAATAAATTTAATTATAAATTATCTACCTCATATACTACCATTTTTATCACAGATTAACTTTACTTTAAATTTCTGCATATCAGTTCACATTTCTGGTGTATGATTTGAAATTACCCGTATAATTAATATTTTCTGACATATAATTAGCTTCGAGCATTTTTCTTTTAGAAGTATTATTTTCTTTGTGTAAAATCATAGAATTCTCAAAGTCAAAACTATGTTTATTTATGGATACATACTGCACCAATGCTATTTTATTTGGGTTTTGTCCTTATTATTTTTACATCATTAAAATGATGATATAATCTTTCTCCTACTTATTGTTTAGTTTCTCGTATATATACTGCATTTATACTTATATATTATATATACTCATATATATACTTGCTAGAATAATTTTTAATTTTAACCTTAAAAAGGTTTTGATATATCTTCAGATAACTTAGACCTTTTTAACGTTAAAACTAAAAATCGTTCTTGCAAAATAAGTGACAAAATAGAAAAATCATATTCGTTTTTAGCGTCGTTTGAAACCCACAAATACCATTTTTCAAAGAAATTAAAAATTAGAATTTTTTCATCTTAATTTATTATTATACCTCTTTTTACCTACATTAACAAAATTTATATTTAATATCCTTATAAGGGCGAAATATTTGTTTCAAATAAAGAAAAAACTTTTGAAACGTTTTATTTTATATCTCCAGTGATAATTTATTTAATTGGATCCAGTTTGTGACCTAAAAAATAAGGATAAAACCAGAATAAAACAGTATTGGTGCAGACAACATGTATCCATAAATAAACAATTTTCATTTTGAAAATACAATGGTTTTGCGCACAGAAAATAATACTTTCAAAAGAAAAATGCCTTCAAGTTTTAAGATTTTGAACTCGCTCAGCACTTTAGAACTTTTAACACCTGATATCTGTCACTGATTTTAATTTTTCCATCACCATTAAAATAGGAAGGGAAAAAAGCCTAGAAAATTTGTGCATGTCCAGTTCTACCAGTCCCCGCTAAAATCCAGGACAAAATAAAAACAAAATATCAATCAGAACTGATATATAGCTGCTTCAGATAACTCTTTTTTAAAGTTAAATACATAAAACTATTTACTAACTGTATTTTTATTTTTTTGGTCTTTTTTTTTGTTTACTTAAGTTTAATATCCTTAACTTTAAAAAAAAAGTGTTTTAAGGCTAGGATGAATATTGATTTGGAAATAATTTTTAGAGACATGGATACATGTGATAACTATAAAAATAGCTTAAGAAATGATATTAAAGGGAAATGGGTAACTTTATGGTATACATAGACAGAGCAAAATAATATCTACAAACTTTTTGATAAATGAAACAATGATTTAGAAAGCTTCCTTTTTCTATCTTATCCAACTTTACAATAAAAATTTGGGGATTTTTCTTTTTAAATTTTATTAATAAATCTAAATCATTCTTCCATTTACCAAAAAGTTTGTAGATATTATTTATTCCCTTTCTATGTTTATCAATAAAATTACCCATTTTCCTATTAATATTAGGTTTGTTCAAAGAGCCTGTACTGAACTAGGTAATGCCTTGGTGTTACCAAGTTCAGAGCTGATTTTCATGCTCAAACCTTGCCTAGTTCTGGACTTGGTAGGTACTCGGAACGTTTTTTCTGCCATTCTTGGACTGCTAATGTCAGAGGTTACTTGCTTCTCTAGGTTGTTTCTGTATGTTTGGCTGAGACTGTTTCTAATTAATTCTTAATTTCATTAAGGCAAATATATTGACAATATTCTGACCTGCTTTTTAAGTATGCAGTATCTTCCAAAAATCCCTTTTTGAGATTTGTAATAAGAGAAACTCTACTTAGATTTAATTTGTTGTAAATCAGTTAGTGCCACAATTTTCTTAATTTAAATGTTTTAAAATCCAGTATATTTGGTCCTCTAATGGAGTTAACTTATTATAATTTCAGTAATCTGCGACTTTTTTGGTTGGTAAAGTACTATATTCTTACTAAGCAAGGCAGTACAGGTGAAAACATTTGCCTTTTTTTTTTTTAGAATCGGTGGGGGACAACACTTTTTTCATCTGTGTAGTAATTAAATTATTTAAATATATTTGTATTAATTAAATGATAATACTCAACAGTCTCCACTTAAGCCAGTATACTAATTTTACCTTTTATATTTATTAAACTTTATTATTTTAAATAAAGAATATATAATTTATATTTTACTTGTTTATTCTTTATGCCATCTAAACAACGTTTGGGTTCTTACGCCCATTATCAAGTTATAAAAATAAAAATATTTATAATCAATAAATTTTATATTGCATTTTAATAAAAATAATTTGTTTACACACTTACACAACAAAAAACTGAAAATTTGATTATACATACATCCATTTCACTAATTTATAATCATTTACAAATCTAAAATGTTTTGAGATTAATCCAAATGTCCTGTTATTGTTCTCATTTTTCCCTTTCCTTACTATTAATTTGTGGACATATGTCATAGTTGAAACGATTTTTTATATATTCCAAACTGAAAATAAGTGCTATTTTTTTTTAATCCTTATTCTTTTAATTTTTCATAAGTGCTTATTTACAAAAATGTTTTGTCTAAAAATTTAAAATTACTTTATAAATTGTACTTTTTTCTACATGTTCATCAGTATATCCAAATAGATTCTTAATATTTTCTAATTTTTACATCCTCTGCATTGTTTAAAATTAAATTCATGGTTATCTTCTATGCTATGTTTTGCTAATACTGTGGCATTCATTTTTTTATGGTTTTTAGTATTTTATGTGTTGATTTATTCTATTTCTTAAATTTTCTAATGTCTCACCTATGTAGCACTTTAAAATTACTAAATAATATACATAAAAAAATTATTTTCACCAAGGAAATAACAATAAATAATAGATTGAGGTATTTGGATATAAATATAGTATTTGAAAAAAAAAACAGAGACAATGTGAACAAAAAAGAGAACAGTAATGACAGAATATAAAATTATTATTCCAATCATCAAAATACCAAATCATTAACACAGCCAAAAATTTAATTATAAAAGCTATAAAATTAACAGATATTAAATATTTAAAAGAGGTTAAGAATAAAATATACAAAATGTTGGAAAATAATTTTTACCCATACAGATATATTGATTATGGATTTTCTTTCCTAGGAAGTTGTTTCTATTAATTTGTTAATATGATAAAGTGAAAAACCTTTCAATTAGAGCACAACACTATTCTATATTTTGTACGATGCTTCAGGATTTATTCCATATTTATGTATTTGTATCCTACAATTGCAACAATTAATTAATAAATAATGTGATGTAGTAAAATTTTAAATTATATGTATATACATAACAAGTGGGCCCTCCCCATGTCCATGCTAAAAGACAGAGACCAGTGGACTCCCCATCTGCCGACACCGCCTGGACCTTCTACTCTGCGGAAAGAGCAGAAAAGTCCAGTCTATAAAGCCTAAGTCCTATAAAGAAGCGGCGCAGAGAGTTCTACAGGTAGTTATTGTGGGGAGCGAAAAGGGTGCCTCCATTACACAGGAGGAAGCCCTACTTATTCGAAGGCTCATCATCTCTGAGACCGAGATGAAGATGAATGAGCCACATTCAAGGAGGAGACAACTTGCGTTTAATAACTCCAGACTCCTGGCGGATTCAGGATGGTTTCTCCTCACATGTTCTAATGAGGAGATGATAGACTGCCTTCTTGAATGGGTACCTCCCACAGACCGTAGGTTTGTGGTGAGGAGGTCCGCTGAGGCTCCATGGCCCACTAAAATTGGGCAAGCGCCAATAGGTGCTCAAGGTAAGACTAATTAATACTCAACATAATAAGTCGGCTACTGCCGAATTAGCCAAGTCACTTTTGGGGGTCAAATCAACCCTCGTGCTAGTTCAAGAATTGTTATAGGGGCCTATTAGAGGATTAGGGAGTATAGGCAGAAGGATAATCTGCCCAACCCCATGTGAAGACAACCCAAGGACTTGCATCTGAGTCTCCAAGGACATACAGGTGCTGCCTCTCCCTCAGCTTAATACCAAAGACACCACGACCATGGTAGTAAACATCAAGGTTGATATTAATAAGACAAATTGTTAATAGGATCTGTCTATGTCCCCCATAGCTTAGATCCACCTTACCAATACTTAGAAAGACTTCTCCGATACGCTAGGGAGGTAGATTTACCACTCTTAATAGGCGGAGATATTAATGATCATCACTTATTGTGGGGAAGCACAGACACCAACGAGCGAGGCGAATCCTTGCTGGAATATTTAGCCTCAACAGATTTAGAAATACTTAACAGAGGGGGCGAAGCAAGCTTTGTTACTAGAGGAAGGGGCGAGGTTTTAGATATTACGCTGGCCTCAAGCCGGATTAAAAGCCTTTTTAAAGACTGAAGGGTCACCTCAGACATAACACTGTCTGACCATAGGTTGATCTCATTTAAGATTATAGCTGAAAAACCTCTACTCACAGTGAAGAGAAAACCGAGAAATACAGACTGAGGTCTTTTAAGAGAGAGACTGGAAGGTGATTCATCCTATGCAGCAGAAAGACTTCCAGATCACAGCTTGACATTGAATCTAGTCTTCTTGAAATAATGGTTATATTAGCGTATGAGGAGGCTTGTCTATTGAAAAGGGAGTCTAGTAAAAAGTCAGATGGTGGTCAATTGAATTGACTAAACTACAAAAAGACACAAGAAAAGCCTATAAGAAAGTTTATAAAATAAAGCTTGAGACGTACTTGAATGTATACCACGCTGCCTCTAATAAGTATAAAAGAGAATTAAGAAGGCATAAACGAGATGGCTGGCACAAGTTCTGCAGCAACATAGAAAGCATGCCGGGCCTCTCGACTAATTAAGTTATTCGAAAGCAATTGTCAACAGCCATTAGGTGCAGTAAGGAAACAAGATGGGAAGTGGACCTCCAGCCTAGAGGAAACCTTGTCCTATTTAATGGAGACACACTTTCCAGGTTGCCAGCATAGAGCATTAGGCAATCCTCCAGCCATGGATTCCCTCAGAGAGGCTAATGAAGAGGAGTG
>NW_027110944.1:1450101-1452103 GCF_000696795.3 Halyomorpha halys | reverse complement strand
ATCTTTTCAGATAGCCTGTCTGCGTTTCAAGCCTTGGAGTCACCTAGAGTCACCTCCAAATTGGTAAGAGAGTGTAAACAAGCCTTAGAATCATTGGCATGCTTAAAGAAGCTTCTACTTATGTGAGCCCCAGGGTATAAGGGAATCACAGGTAATGAAAAAGCTGATCAGCTTGCTAGAGACAGGGCTGAGCACCCTCCTATAGGACCAGAACCATTCCCAGGTATCTCTAAAAGGCATCAGAGAAAAGTAATTCTTGACTGGACCTGGAAGATAAGGAGTGGAGGGACTGTATATGGCTGTGACAGGCCAAGATTTTAATAACTAAATCCTCTACTTCTAAAACTAAGTGGCTGGTAGGCCTAAACAGAGACAAACTCCGATTAATAATAGTTCTTACAGGTCATTGCAGACTTAAAAGACATCTTAAGATATGTGGAGTAGTCCATGATGAAACCTGCTGCTTATGCGGACAGGCCCCAGAGACTGCCTTACATTACATAGCAGACTGTGGTAGGTATGTGTTACTAAGATACAGGCTTTTAGGCTCTGATAGAATCACAGGAAATATTTGTGACAAATTTTTTAATATGTTAAACATTTTCTAAAACCCTCTTACCCTCTTATACACTTTCCTCTTTTAAATAATTTTTAAATATTCTCTACTTGTTATTTTTACCAACTTGTGAGGTATCACCTTCCAGCGGTCTCGTCATATTTGTAACTTACTTTTTTTAACTCTGAGCCTTGCTACACACACTGCTGGGCTCACTTGGTTTTCTAATTTCATACTAGTAGGTGAGCTCTTTGTTTTATTCTCTTTTTTTTCCTATCTTTCTTTTACCCCCTTTTCCTTCTCTATTCTTTTCTTAAATTTCCTTACCCACATTATTAGTTATGTTCACCATATATTATTATTGTTATGTTTTCTATTCACTTCTTTTGTCTCACTTGACTTTATATTTTGTTTCTTTATTCTAATATTATGGTTATATATTTCATTAGTTACATATATTTTCTTTCTCCAAATTTTATTTTTTATTTATTTATTTAATTTTTTTCTTTCCATAATTTTAATTTTTAAATTATTTATAAACTAAAATATTCATATTCCTTTGCATTATATAACTTTAAATTTGTATTTCCTTAATTATGATATTTTTGTTGTATTTGTGTATATGTAATTGTGCTATATTTTTTATTACTTGCTTCTTCAATTACCTATATATACATTATGTTTTCCACTTCTTTCATCACTTTATTTTTATTTATTTCATTATGTACAATTATTTACTATATGTCATTCTGTTTTTTATTTTTTGTATTCATTGGTTGTCATCTTTTTCTTTTTTCTTAGCCCTGATGAAGGCTAGAAATTCTGGACAAAACATTGGGACTATTAAATAAGTTATTTCAACTTATTTTTGTTATATTCTGACCGCACCCCCCTACCATCTTCTCCTCATATATAATTAAAATCGCTTTTATGAAATATAACCATCCAAATTTTATATTTGGATTGTATAATATTAACAAATTAAATAATTTACTGTCAAATAAGAAAGATAAAATAGAAAAATAAAATAGGCAAAATGCTATCTATAAAATAAACAGTAAACAATATAATGACTAGTGATTCATAGGTAAGACGTCACAAAATTTAAGAAATAGATTAAATCAACAAAGAACAAATATTAACAACCATAAAAACATTAATTCCATAGCATTAGCGAAACATAGCACAGAAAATAACTATGAATTTAATTTGAAAGAAGTAAACATTTTCAACAAAGCAAAGGATGTAAGAATTAGAAAATATTCAGAATCTATTTATATAACCCTTAATATAAAAGACATAGTTAATTTTAAAACTGTTATAGAAAGAATAGGACAGCATTTTGTGGACATAATAAATAAAATAGATTTTTAAATCAATAGCAATTAGTAAGGCAATGAATTAAAATCAATTCACAGTATACAGAAATATAATGAAACAAATCCC
>NW_027110944.1:1434859-1449516 GCF_000696795.3 Halyomorpha halys | reverse complement strand
GAGCTGGTGTGGAGATAAACCATCAGAAGGTATATCAATTTCCCTAGAGAAGTACACATCAGTATTTCAATCAGAAATACTTGCTATAAGGCATTGTCCCAATACTCTTATAGAGGAAGGACTCTATGGTAGAAGCATAGCAATCTATACTAGGCAGCAATAGGGGCACTTAATAACCCTGTTAGATGCTCTGGAGTTGTTAAAGTCTGCTATGCAGTACTCAACAAACTCTGATGTGATAATAAAGTCAGTTTTGAATGGATGCGGAGTCACTGTAGTATCTCTAGTAATGAGCATGCAGACAGATTATCAAGGAGTGGCTCTGAGGCCATTCCAATTACCTTGGAGCCCGCGTGTAGCATAAGCCTAAGCTATGGAAAAAGCAATATAAAGGCGGGTCAAGTGTTACTGTCTAAATAAAATACAGCTACAATTTCTAGATGAACCCTGCAGGGGCCAAAGTGATATACTTCTTCAGCTGGACTGGAATTCCCTAAGGAAAATTACAAGGATCTACACAGGTCACTGTAGACTTAATAAACACATTTTTAACCTCAAGCTTACGTAATCAACCTTGTGCAGATTCTGCAATGCTAAAGATGAAACGGCATACCACGTTATTTGTTGGTGTGACAGATTTGTCGGGTTAAGGTTCGCACTGTTTGGTGTGTATCATGTTGTGGATCCCAAGCAGACTGAATTGATCAATTCTGCGAGCATATTCAGATTCACAGAATCTATGTATCTCAAGCTTTAATAAGCTCATTAAAATGCTGTGGTGTTTCTAACACTAAAATGTTGTAATGTGGATGGTGCACAATAGGTTGCAGTGATTTTAGACAAAAAATTTTCGGGGAAAAATAAGAACAATAACTAGGAAGTTTGGTTTAATCTCCATACATTTTAGATTTGTAAATGATTATAAATTATTGAAGTGGATTTATGTATAGTTAAATGTTAAAATATTTTTCATTTAAATGTGTAAATATTTTTTTTTTATTAAATTATTATGTAAAATTTGTTGATTGTAACTGTATGTTAATAGTAAATATCTTTATTTTTTGAACTTGATAATGGGCATAAGAGCCTGTAACATTGTTTGGATGGCATAAAGGATAAAGAAGTAAAATAAAAGGTATAAATTCCTAAAAAGAAAAAAATAATTAAAATTAAAATACTGGTAAAATTAGTATACTGGCTTAAGTGGAGACTGACGAATAATTTATTATAATTTACATTAGAATAACATCCAAAATAAAAATAAAAATCAGAATGTTACAACCCCTCTCAAATTGTAATATATATAAATAATTGACAGTATTATTATTTCAAATTATGAAGAATATATATATGTTAATATAAAATTGATAACATAATATTTTAGTTTAATTTAATGAGAAGACGAGATGCTGCCAGAAGACGCTTCATATGCACCAGAAGTTCAGAGCACTATTCCACCTTTAAGTCCCTCCGAAACCTTACCCAAACATTCTTACGCCGCGCCAAGGAGCAATACTTTCACAACATCCTATCCCAAGCACCTGATCCTAAATATATATGGAAAATCCTTAAGAACCTCTCCGTTATAAATCCTTAATCCTGTTCATATTACCCAGTTGATCCAGACGAGCTTAATACTTTCTTTGCTGCTCCTCCTCCTTCAACAACCTCATGTGAATTTTCATCTCTTCACATCCCTGAAATCACATTTGATCCCGATAACTTTTATTTCTTGAATGTTTCTCCAGATGACTTAATCTCAGCAGTCCTCAAGTCCAGAACTAACGATTACGGCCCAGACAATGTTCCTGTAAAGATCATCAAACTTTTTCTCCCTACCATTCTTCCTGCCTTCCTGCACATTTATAACTTCTCCCTGCAAAATTTTGTTTATCCCAAAGCCTTCAAGAAAGTCCTCGTCCGACCATTGAACAAAGTACCTCCTCCTTCTTCAGTTTCTGACTTTCGGCCAATATCCATTTTATTCAATTTGGCCGAGCTACTAGAAAGATTAGTCCACTCCCAACTTAATAATTTTCTCGAGGAAACAGGTCTCCTTAATCCTTTCCAATCCGGTTTTCACTCTCTACATTTCACACAATCTGCCTTATTGTAATTGTAGTTCTTTTTTGAATTTTCTAAGGCATTTGACACAGTTAACCATAAGATCCTCCTTAATAAACTTCAAAACCTTTCCATGTCAAATAGTGTCCTAAAGTGGTTTCTCTCCTTCCTGTCCCATTGTTCCCAAACTGTCGTCATTCCGAACAAACCTCTTTCCTCTCCCCTTCTTCTGTTACGAGGTGTTCCTCAGGTATCCTTACTTTCACCAACCCTTTTCTCCATTTATATCAACGATCTTCCTGATTCCATTCTCCACGCACAATCCCACTGGTATGTAGACGATCTCCATATCTATCTGTCCTTCCATTTCTCCGAGATGCTTGAGGCCATCCAAAAGCTACAAGAAGATATTGACAGCATTAATGCATGGGGATCTAACAATGATTTGAAGCTGAATGCTAAAAAAATGAAGGCCATTCTCATTGATTCTAAGCGCTTCCTTCATTCCCTCCCTTACCGTCCTCAACTCTTCCTTAACAACCAACAAATTCACTTCTATCCTACAATAAAAAAACCTTGGTGTCACCTTTGATCAACACCTCTTCTTGAATAACCACATTTCCCATTTCACACACAAATCCATAACTGTACTCAGACAATTCCTAAGTGTCCGTAATTCCATTCCTCAGAACACCTGTCAGCTCCTAGTATCCTCTCTCGTCTTCCCCCACTTCAACTACGGATCCTTGGTGTATGGAGGGCTATCTGCAGGACTAGAGTTGAGACTGAAGAGACTCATGAATTGCTTTGTAAGATTTATCTTTGGGTACCCTAGGCGCTCTCAAGTCTCCTGCTGGTATAATGAGTTGAAGTAGCTCTATCCAACCTCCCGAAGGCAATACCTCCTTGGTGATTTCCTATTCCAAGTTCTTAAAATCAATAAACCTACCTATATCCTAGATCTCCTCACTCTTTGTTCATCCATCCACTCATTAAACACCAGGTCCTAACTGATTGATTTATATATGCCCTCCTATAGAACCGCCTTCTTTAGAAAATCCTTCGTCATAAATGCAAACTCCTTCTGGAATTCTCTTCTCATCTCCATTCGCCACTCCTCATCCATTCTTTCCTTTAAACAACACCTACTCCTCCAGTTATTGTATAACCAAACCTCCACATTAGTGTAATCAAATAAATAGGCATACATTCATTAAAATTATAAACAGTAGTAAAGCATATATACCAATGTAATTTCATTCTACTATCTGAAAATTTGTAAATGCTTGCCAGATAAAAATCCTAATATATGAACCATTATTTATTCTTAGGGGACATAAGTCCCAGAATAAAATTATTTTTTATTCATTCATTCATAATGAAGACTTTATTTTCAATACTGAAGAAAAGAGGCTGACAGAATACTGGTAAAATTAGTATACTGGCTTAAGTGGAGGCTGATGAATAATTTATTATGATTTACATTAGAATAACATCCAAAATAAAAATAAAAATCAGAATGTTACAACCCCTCTCAAATTGTAATAAATATAAATAATTGACAGTATTATTATTTCAAATTATGAAGAATATATATATATATATGTTAATATAAAAGTGATAACATTATATTGCTCTAAAAGACTTTATTTTCAATAATGAAGAAAAGAGGCTAACAGAATCTGCATTGACAGCTAATAAAGAAAATGAGGAAGCTGAAGAAGAAATGGATGAAAGGATGGTTAGGGAGATGATTGTTGTCTTGTTCCAGTTTGATTTTTAAATAAATAAAGCTTTATTAATGAAATACACTTCTTTGTTTGTTTTAAAATTAAGTAAAAAAAAAAAATTACCTTCAGAATATTATTGTTTATTATAATGAGTAACCTTTATTTGCCCCATTAAAAATAAAAAAACATCCTCGATGAAGTAACCTGTTATTCATTAATGTTTAGATTTTTTCAATAATTCATCACTCTCATTAATTACACCTAAAGTTTTGATTTTAAATGTGTCCGCTTTTCTCTTGGGATTTTATATGTATACCCATTAGTCCTCTGGAACTCTTTCAAGTGGTATTCTTCTTTGTTGATTTCCAAAAGAAAGAAGAGTACCATTTGTTTTGATCATGAGGAACCTTTTTAGATATTGAAAATAGTTGTTAATTTTTTTTTCCCAAAATGTCAAAATTAAAGTTAATTATTACCAACTATATAACTCTTATTTCATCCACTCACATTTGTCTTTCTGAGCATATTATTACCAATCAATCAAAAAAATAAACAAAATGTATTTAAGTTGTAAAATCTAAAATTTAGTCAAATTCAAACTATTTTTAAAAAAAAAAACCATTCCTCATCAATTATTCCTTTATTATCTTCATCTTACAACAATGTAAATTTTTCTGTTAATAAAAATATTATAATTACTAATGATTAGATCAGACAGTAAATAGTATACAAAAATACTTACATATTACTAACTCCAACATTCTATATTCCACATAATAATGAAAATGGATGATATTTTTTTTTTTCTCAACTATTTATTAACACCATAGATTTCCTGTTAAATTTGAAAAGAAGACTATACTTATTTTTAATTTAATTTAGAACGGAAAATATGAAGACAATAACATACCTATAAGTTTTAAGATTTTGAACTCGCTCAGCACTTTAGAACTTTTAACACTTAATATCTGTCACTGAATTGAGATTCTACCAGTCCCCGCTAAAATCCAGGACAAAATAGAAAAAAAATAGAAAATAGAGAAAAAATAGGGACCCAAAAAAACAGCATTGGTGCAGCATGTATCCATGGATAAACATAGTTTTAATTTTGAAAATTCAATGGTTTCACAAAGAAATATTTTCAAAGCTGTTTATATGTCAGAAAATATTAATTATACAGTTAATTTCAAATCATATACCAGAAATGTGAACCAAGATTATGCTGAAATTTTAAATAAAATTAATTTTTGGTCAAAATGATTGTATATGAGGTATATGATTATACATAATAAATTAATAATTAAATTTATTAGGTCTTTTAATACTATAATAAATTAGGAAATAGGATTTAAAATATAATGAAAATATGCCTAACCTGATCTATGAGGCAGGATAAACAATTTGGTATTGATAAGTTGTTTGATAATGGTTTAACAGTAATTGCAAATAAAAATTTTATAATTTAGTGAAATAGTTGACAAAAATATAACATAATATAATGAAAGTTAATTAATAGTGTACAGGTTTTCCCTTATTTATTTCTGTATTATAGGTTAAATTCACTAAATTTTATTTGAAAACCGGTAAAATACTTTTTTAAAGAGTTATGTTGAAGTTATGAAATTAAAATTAAGATAGGATAATTAATAAGTCTCAATGTTATCAAAACATTTTAATAATAAGATTGTAATTAAAGCTGCAAATTAATAGATGGCATTGAGAATCACCAGACTGACTTGAGAGAACTTTGAGTTGTAAGGAAATCCCTGAAGAGTGTTGGGACTATAGGGATACATTTTATTATAATTGATTATTCTGTCAATTTATCGATGGTTCGTTCGTCATTTCTTGTTTAACGGCGTTAATATTCCTTGGTCATCATGGATGGTTTTACTACTTATTAATGACAGTTTCAATTCACTGAAATTTAATAAACTCTATTGGTTATCACGTTTAGGTATTTGTTAAGAACAAGTAGAATATTGAAATAATAGATAAATAATTAATAGACAGTTTTCTTGATATTATAGTTAACTAGATGTTTAATATCTCCCTTTAAGATAAAGAGAATATACGTACGTGGAGGCAATCGAGTGAATTAGCTTAGGAAGCAGTCAATACAAGTGAACGTTTTGAAGTCCGCATCTGGAAGTCCGGCACAGTCAGGGTGGAACAATCTCTCGCAGATATAACAGATCATAGTGTATTTACTGTTTTTTTTGCAATTTTCGATCGAACAACTGTCGCCTGGCTGTAGAGGATTTTTCTGAATTCGGTCAAGTAAAATATGTATGTTCTTTCGTCTGGAATCGACACCATCAAGCATCTCCATGCTGACGAACTATTTCTAAATAAGAACTCAAATATAGTAATAATAATGATTAGCTAAGGTGATTATAGAACACAAGAATTTTATAGAACTCCTAAATAGGTTGAGTACAACAATTATTACCATAAAACAGCAACCAACAACTACTAGATATGTTCAATACACATAAAGCTTATCTACCACCAATTTAAGCTACAATAATATTAGCAAAGTTACTACTAGATGAAGAATAAATTATTGACTTCTCGTTAAAGACTTATCAATGATGCAATTTTTTTTACACAAATATAATAATTTTATAAAGAACTATTATTATCATGACACCCGTCAATCTGTATCTAAAAAATATATTTTAAATTATTACCTATTATTTGGAGGTGATTCCTTTTTTTATATTATTTTATAATTTAATATCGTAATATAATAAACAAATGGTTGTAGTGGCATGAATTCAGTAATTTATGTTTTCAAAAATTTTGTTAATACTTCATTGATACTACCGTTCTATTTTGTTTAGTGATAAAAATAGTTTTTTATTGAATGTTTTATCATATATGATGGTCAGGCAAATGTTAAAACGGTACAAAGCCTGAGATATAATCATTAACGCTAATGTAAATACCAACTTAAAAAGAATTGAAGCAAAAAAATTATGAAAGAATAAACAAGCGGATAAATTTAAAATAAGAAAAAAAATAATTGCTAGCCAATGAAATTCACATGAATACAGAAAATAATAGTTGTTTACATTTGAACGCGCAGTTTTTAAAATATCAATATCTATATTATTTTTTTCAGTTTGGGACCCCAAAAATTTTTCTTTTCTTTTAAATTTTTTTTTCTTCCCCCCGAAATTAGATCAATTTCAAAAATTGCAATACATTATTTAAAACCAATATTTGTTTTCATGGTATACTAAGATGTTCTACCGAGCTACCAGATTGTGATGATATTTGATACACATGTTTTTTATTACATGTATTTTTTCTTATAATTTCTTCTTTTTTTCTTTATTTGTTCTTCCCATATTATTTGGTGAAGTCCGGTGATAAAGTTAGGTTAGCGGTTTGGTAGAGATCTTCCAGTATACCACAGAGCTGAGTTTCTTGCACTTTTTGGTTAGAGCCATGTTTACATCCTAGTATAAACAAATCTGTTGTGGCACTCGCATCCCACACGTTCACTTACCACCCTACTTACGTCTCCAAGTTTTGAGTAGATTGGTATACTCGTGTTCAAGTTATCGCTATTTTTGTGATTTAAAAAAAAAAAATCTAAAAGACCAGTAAGGAGGAAAATTTTGAACAAAACATTTTTATTTTCCTGTTGCTATAAAAATACATATTTAGGGTTCTTGAGACGAAAAAAACGAATATTAACTTTTTTCCTGCCAGGAATACAACAGTATAACAAAATATAACGAAATCATAAACGTTTGCTTACAATTGAGAGGGATCTGGTCTCCGTTTTTTCCCTATTCAAGCCTGTCCTTTTTTCTCCTTTAGTTATTCATCAAATTTTAATATATATTCTACTTATCCATTATATAGTACTATCAACAATGATGATTGTTTTTTTCTGAATAAAAAAATTAAAGATACTTTGGAGGAAGATTTATAAAGCATTCGTCATTTAAGCCACATCAAACTATTTTAATGACAAGAAGAAAAAACTGATATTAAATAATATTCAATTGTACATTAATAATAATGATAATAATCATTTATTTATTTGTTTATGGGGCAACCCCCGTACAAATAGAGTTAGCCTGTACGCCATTATGTATATAACCATATATAGGCATTATGAAATTATTGAAGCACTTGCCGTTAAGTAACGATGTTTTGACAGAGCAGTGGGGTACTGGCTCTTATATATGGTCCATTAAGTTATAACACTACAGGTTTAGAAAAATGTCAACATTGGATTTTTATAAGGGTTAAGTATAATAAGTTTGTGTTTATATTGGACATTTTTTATTTTAAACCATCAGTAGATCTTATCTCTATTTTAATATTATTTGAAACCAATATAAATAGAATTATTGATAAATTTAGATACTTTCCGTTTACAATTGTTGAGGATGCTAACTTCCGTTTTTCTGATCTTAATCAAGATGAGGAGCCTTTATTCGAAAAAAAGTTATTTAAATCATAAAAGGAAAAGTTTAGATAAAACATGTAATCAAAAAGGAAAAATATTTGTACAATTTTTAGAATTAAATTCTTTTCATATTACTAATGGACGATCCACTGGGGATAGAGAGTGGACATTTTACTTTTTACAATTCACTGGGAACCTCAACTGTTAATGTTGCTTGCTGTCGTATGAATATTATTCCCATGATGTACGATTTTGAAGTATCCCAAATTTATACTGCTTCAGATGATTTCCCAACTCAGTTACTGCTGAATATTTGTGTAGATGATTGTAATAACTTCTCATGCTCAATTGTACATCGATAAACTGAGTTTAATCAGAATCGTTGAAGCTGTTAATAAGAAAATCGAAAAAATGTGAAAAATCGATTCTATAAAGTAATATTTCCGGTCAGTTGTATTTATCGAAAAAATTGCTATCACACACCAGGTATACACCCGCGTGAAATATTTAATTTTAGTTTGGTATGACGTTTTGATCTAGGCTGTACAGAAACCCACAAACACTACTATTTTGTCAAGAAGACTAAAAATACCAATAATAAGATAAAAGCAAAAGTGATTTGAATATGTATGCTTTGTTTACTTGCAAATTTCGAGAATAGACGAATCCCAAAACGGTTAATAGCTAGAAACAGTTGCAGAACTCAGACCAAGTCGAGTTTGCGATCCCTCCATGAGGAATCTCGAGTAATAACAACAGGTACTGGAGAGGAGACCGACGAGGTGAGAAAGATATCTAACAGTCAGGAAGAAACACAGGTCCAGGCTACATGTAAAACCAATCCAATAAATGAACCTAGCGATTAATGGCAGGAGATAAAGATCAAGAAGAAAAGGGAAAAGGTCAAAGAGTAGAAAATATGTTCAAGACCTGCTCGCCCTGATACTTTGATGGTCACGGTAAAGGAGGACTCAACGTATGCAGAGATCCAGCTTACAATACAAAGGGATCCTGATCTCCAGGATATAAGAGATAACGTGTAAAAAATACGAAAGTGTAACATTGGGATTCTTCTTCTGGTGTTTTAATTTAATTTTTTTTTTCAAGCAAATACTAATTTTAATAACTAATAAAGCACTGCAACAATTATGTATAATTTTCATAAAACTTTGGTTTCATTCACCTTCTACGTTCTGATATGTCACAACTTCATTGATTATGGCTTGCCCCCTTCCAATTTTATAATTGAAGGACGTCAATGAACTGACCTTGGCTGGCGAAGTGCAAAAAGTGCTTCAAATCAAATTAATGGTGCGGAAGACATTGGTATTTTCATTATTAAGTCAATTCCCATGCCTTACGGCTTATACAGTAATTATATTTCCTATGAACTGGCAAGCGAAGCTATAGAAAAGAGGAGCTAAGAGTTGTTTGGATAAGAAGTTGAGTGAGGGAAACAATTTCTCCTTCTTCAGTGAGAAGGGCATCGGCATTATCGTTCTATGCGAGGAGTATAGAATCAAGTCAATGGGCCTTGGATGAAAGACCTTAGTGGTCAAGTAGCTATTTGGGTAAGAAAGTATCACTTTGTACAGGAATTCCAACCGATTCGAAGAAAAGGATTTATGTGTGTCAAGATGAGAGAAATTTACATCTGTAGTGTCTGCGCACCACAAGAAGAATTTGAGGCTCTGCTTGATAGCATTGAGCAGGAGATTTCATCACATGGGCTACATAACATCAGGACAGGCCAATTTCTTCTTGACACGTTCACTGCTCTTTTTTTTCCTTTACTCCGGCTCTACTCCGTTGTTCTCTAGAAATGGCAATTCCTCAATAGTCGATTTGACTTGTGTAGGTGCAAACGTACTTGTCAGGACAACTATTGGTACGTCAGTGATCGAGAAACTCAGTATTAATAAAAGTAATTAAGTAATTAAACTCAGTAAGTAATTAAAGTCTATAAAACACCACACCATCTCAGAATAATGTAACAATCTTAAAGCATGTATGCTATTTCGATCTGGGAAAGAATTTTAAGATTAACAAATTAAAGAATTTTTGCTAGGAATCTATATATGTATCCAATCTTAATTTATTATGCTAAGCTCCCAGCCCATTTTTATCATATATGAGAATACAAAAGTGATGTAAGTCAAATCTGAAGTTTTAAGACAGGTAAAAGTTCTACAAAGATTTTAGTAAGGGATAACAGCTTTTTCTGTTAAAATTAGTTAGTCACAAACATAACCAGCTATTCAAAAGCATTTGATGAATTAATTTCATTAATTATTAATTGATGAAATAATAATTTGATAATGAAAATAAAATACAGCATTATTTACATATACAGTATTATTTATGTACCATACAGTATTATTTCTGTACCATACAGCATTATTTCTGTGCCAATGCATGCCACAACCTGTATCCTGTCCAAGAGTAAACTCAAGATGCTACCTCTTTGGCACATATGTTTCAGGGACTTGGCAGCAGCAAAGTTGGCCCTCAAAGAGGGAACCCATAAGGAGGTGACATTTCTCCCCTATGAAGAGGCCATCCCAATGGCGTTAAAGTTGAACTAATGGCTGGTTGATTATAATGAAAAAGTTGAAACATCCCAGGCATTGGTATTTGATGGAACTAACCCAGAAAGTGGGTCTAGTGGTCCATTTTGCCAACTCCTGTTGGCTACCAGAGTTGCTACCATGGATTAACCAAGCGGAGAGTGCAAAGATTCATTATTCGGGACCTCTGAGAAATAAATATTAACTGCCCCAGGTGGGGATTGAAACCTAACGTTCCTAACTGGGCACTCTGGGACCTATGCCTCAATCCGCATGGCCGTCATGTCCCTTAACATCCCAGGCATACACATGCCCTAAATATTTAATTTCAGTTACTTACAACTTCTCATTCACTCACAGAGGCCAATTTTCAAGAATTCCTTACTTGGACTCAGGAGACCTCAAAATGTATATTAAAATGGCATACAGTGCATAATATAGTAACATTGGGTAAATACTATTCTGGAATATTGTATATACTGGTTTCTTATCAATTATAATCAATTGTATCCATATGGTCTCAATATTCTCTCTGGCCATTCTCAAGGACATCTATTAATTTAAAACATTAGTTACAATTTTATTATTAAATATTTTTGAATAACTTGAAGAATTATAAATTATCTTAATTTTAATTTCACACCCTCAACAGAAATCATTATAAAGGTTGCAGACTATTCTGCCTTTTTTCTAATACAATTTAACCAATAAACCACAAATTAAAAAGGGGAAACATGTACATTTCACTAACTTTTATTATATTACCTATATTTTTTCATTTTGAAAATACAATGATTTTGGGCACAGAAAATAATACTTTCAAAAGAAAAATGCCTTCAAGTTTTAAGATTTTGAACTTTCTCAGCACTTTAGAACTTTTAACACCTGATATCTGTCACTGATTTTAAATTTTCCATCACCACTAAAATAGGAAGGGAAAAATGCCTAGAAAATTTGTGCATGTCCAGTTCTAACAGTCCCCGCTAAAATCCAGGACAAAATAGAAACAAATTATCAATCAGAACTGATATATAGCTGCTTCAGATAACTCTTTTTTGAAGTTAAATACACAAAAGTATTTACTAAATGTATTTTTATTTTTTTGGTCTATTTTTGGTTTACTTAAGATTAATATCCTTAACTTTACAAAAAAGTTTTTTAAGGCTAGGATGAATATTGATTTGGAAATAATTTTTAGAGACATGGATACATGTGATAAGTATAAAAATAGCTTAAGAAATGATAATAAAAGGAAATGGGTAACTTTATTCATAAACATGGACAGAGAAAAATAATATCTACAAACTTTTTGATAAATGAAAGAATGATTTAGAAAGCTTCCTTTTTCTATCTTATCCAACTTTACAATAAAAATTTGGGGATTTTTCTTTTTAAATTTTATTAATGAATCTGAATCATTCTTCCATTTATCAAAAAAGTTTGTAGATATTATTTATTCCCTTTCTATGTTTATCAATAAAATTACCCATTTTCCTATTAATATTAGGTTTGTTCAAAGAGCCTGTTCTAAACTAGGTAATGCCTTGGTGTTACTCAGTTCAGAGCGATTTTCATGCTCAAACCTTGCCTAGTTCTGGACTTGGTAGGTACTCGGAACGTTTTTTCTGCCATTCTTGGACTGCTAATGTCAGAGGTTACTTGCTTCTCTAGGTTGTTTCTGTATGTTTGGCTGAGACTGTTTCTAATTAATTCTTAATTTCATTAAGGCAAATATATTGACAATATTCTGACCTGCTTTTTAAGTATGCAGTATCTTCCAAAAAGCCCTTTTTGAGATTTGTAATAAGAGAAACTCTACTTAGATTTAATTTGTTGTGAATCAGTTAGTACCACAATTTTCTTAATTTAAATGTTTTAAAATCCAGTATATTTGGTCCTCTAATGGAGTTAACTTATTATAATTTCAGCAATTTGCGACTTTTTGGTTAGTAAGGTACTATATTCTTACTAAGCAAGGCAGTACAGGTGAAAACATTTGCCTTTTTTTTTTTTTTTTTAGAATATAAAATTATTATTCCAATCATCCAAAATACCAAATCATTAACACAGCCAAAAATTTAATTATAAAAGCCATAAAATTAACAGATATTAAATATTTAAAAGAGGTTAAGAATAAAATATACAAAATGGTGGAAAATAATTTTTACCCATACAGATATATTGATTCTGGATTTTCTTTCCTAGGAAGTTGTTTCTATTAATTTGTTAATATGATGAGATGAAAAACCTTTCAATTAGAGCACAACACTATTCTATATTTTGTACGATGCTTCAGGATTTATCCCATATTTATGTATTTGTATCCTACAATTGCAACAATTAATTAATAAATAATGTGATGTAGTAAAATTTTAAATTATATTTATATACATAACAAGTGGGCCCTTCCCATGTCCTTTTAGCATGTCCATGCTATAAGACAGAGATCAGTGGACTCCCCATCTGCCGAAACCGCCTGGACCTTCTACTCTGCGGAAAGAGCAGAAAGGTAAGCCTAAGTCCTATAAAGAAGCAGCGCAGAGAGTTCTCCAGGTAGATATTGTGGTGAGCAAAAAGGGTGCCTCCATTACAGGAGGAAGCCTTACTTATTCAAGGCTCCTCATCTCTGAGATCAAGATGAGAATGAATGTGCCACATTCAAGGAGGAGACAACTGGTGTTTAATAACTCCAGACTCCAGGCGGATTCAGGATGGTTTCTCCTCACATGCTCTAATGAGGAGACGATAGACTGCCTTCTTCAATGGGTACCTCCCACAGACCGTAGGTTTGTGGTGAGGAGGTCCGCTGAGGCTCCATGATCCATTAAAATTGTTATTGGGTTGGAAGCCGAGGTGAACGAACCCCGCAGATTGGTCCAGCTTCTCGAGTACCAGAACGAGGACTTGGTAGGTACTGATCAGTGGCAATTGTGGATGCAATATTTAAGGCACCGAGTAACATGACAGGCAGGCTTCGCCTAGTTGGAAGCAAATGAATGGCAGCTGAGATACGACTAGGTTTAACTGATCGTAGGGAGAGCGCCGGTCTATTCGACAAAGAGCAGCCATCCTCCTCAGGAGGCGCAAAGAAAGGGCAAGCGCCAATAGGTGCTCAAGGTAAGACTAATTAATACTCAACATAATAAGTCGGCTACTGCCGAATTAGCCAAGTCACTTTTGGGGGTCAAATCGACCCTCGTGCTAGTTCAAGAATTGTTATAGGGGCCTATTAGAGGATTAGGGAGTATAGGCAGAAGGATAATCTGCCCAACCCCATGTGAAGACAACCCAAGGACTTGCATCTGAGTCTCCAAGGACATACAGGTGCTGCCTCTCCCTCAGCTTAATACCAAAGACACCACGACCATGGTAGTAAACATCAAGGTTGATATTAATAAGACAAATTGTTAATAGGATCTGTCTATGTCCCCCATAGCTTAGATCCACCTTACCAATACTTAGAAAGACTTCTCCGATACGCTAGGGAGGTAGATTTACCACTCTCAATTGTCGGAGATATTAATGATCACCATTTATTGTGGGGAAGCAAAGTTAAGTTATTCGAAAGCAATAGTCAACAGCCATTAGATGCACTAAGGAAACAAGATGGGAAGTGGACCTCCAGCCTAGAGGAAACCTTGTCCTATTTAATGGAGACACACTTTCCAGGTTGCCAGCACAGAGCATTAGACAATCCTCCAGCCATGGATTCCCTCAGAGAGGCTAATGAAGAGGAGTGGGCGTTAGCAGAGTCTATCGTTACAGATGGGGCCATTAAGTGGGCTGTGGAAGAGCTCAAGCCTTATAAGGCCCCAGGAACGGATGGTATTCTCCCATGCATGCTCAAGGAAGGTCTTAATATCC
>NW_027110944.1:1430031-1431644 GCF_000696795.3 Halyomorpha halys | reverse complement strand
CATCTTTTTCTTTTTTCTTAGCCCTGATGAAGGCTAAAAATTCTGGCCAAAACATTGGGACTATTAAATAAGTTATTTCAACTTATTTTTGTTATATTCTGACCGCACCCCCCTACCATCTTCTCCTCATATATAATTAAAATCGCTTTTATGAAATATAATCATCCAAATTTTATATTTGGATTGTATAATATTAACAAATTAAATAATTTCCTGTCAAATATGAAAGATAAAATAGAAAAATAAAATAGGAAAAATGCTATCTATAAAATAAACACTAAACAATATAATGACTAGTGGTTCATTTGGTAAGACATCACAAAATTTAAGAAATAGATTAAATCAACAAAGAACAAATATTAACAACCATAAAAACATTAATTCCATAGCATTAGCGAAACATAGCACAGAACTAAACATTTTCAACAAAGCAGAGAATGTAAGAATTAGAAAACATTTAGAATCTATTTATATAACCCTTAATATAAAAGACAGTTGATTTTAAAACTGATATTGAAAGAATAGGACAGCATTTTGTGGACATTATAAATAAAATAGATTTCTAAAACAATAGCAATTAGTAAGGCAATGAATTAAAATCAATTCACAGTATACAGAAATATAATGAAACAAATCCCCAAAGTAATAACAATTCAGGGCTCACAGCACTGAAATTTGGATATACAGTCATAAAGAGAAAAGTAAAATTTAAAATGTAATTTATAAATAACATTAAAATGATAATAATAACTTGAAATAAAAATGATTTTTCATTGTAAAAAATCATTTTTGGAAAACCACACTATTGAAAAAATAAAATAATAACGATTTCCAAAATAGGACTTATATTCTGTTTGGAATATATAAAAAATCGTTTCAAATAAGATGATGTATATCCACAAATTAATAGTAAGATAAGGGAAGATGGTACAGGGCCAATATATTATATGGAAAGGATAACATGCCTGATGATTACTGGGGCAATGAGTACCACTCCTAAAGGACAAATGGAAGTCATACTTAGTCTGACTGCACTGGACATGGAGATTGAGACACAAGCCCTAAAAACTATGTTCAGGCTTTTTTTTTATAATTTTTTTTGAGGTTTATTACTTCCATAATTTTCAATAAATTATTATTTATTTATTCATTAACATTGTACAACGTTGATGATTGATACAACGAGAATGATAGCTGTGCCACAGAGAAGTGAAGATGCAAAAATGGAGGACATGATTTCCCATATGAAATCATGAGGTTTTTATAGTGCATGAATATGGGACAGTGGTCCCGAAACGTTGTACAATGTTAATGAATAAATAAATAATAATTTATTGAAAATTATGGAAGTAATAAACCTCAAAAAAATTATAAAAAATATACTCACCAGACTTCCTAGAGAGATAATCCAGATTATGTTCAGGCTTGTTAAACAAGAAGCAAAATCCAAAGCCCTGATGTTGGCAGGATCGTCCGATGGGAGGACAGGATGATAGCTCCCTTACAGCTCAAGGCTTAAGAGCTGGTGTGGAGATAAACCATCAGAAGGTATATCAATTTCCCTAGAGAAGTACACATCAGTATTTCAATCAGAAATACTTGCTATAAGGCAT
>NW_027110944.1:1415169-1426385 GCF_000696795.3 Halyomorpha halys | reverse complement strand
GGCCCTTCTAGCCATCTTCAGGGACATCTGTCAGATGCCATGTCCCTGAAGATGGCTAGAAGGGCCGAAACGTAGGACAAATAAATAAATAGTGTTGAGACTGTTTTGGATATTAAATTGATTTATTGATAATTATTTTTTATTTCAATGGGTAACCTTTATTTGCCCCATTAAAAATAAAAAAACATTCTCGATGAAGTAATCTGTTATTCATTAATATTTAGATTTTTTCAGTAATTCATCACTCTCATTAATTACACCTAAAATTTTGATTTTAAATGTGTCCGCTTTTCTCTTGGGATTATAAACCCATCAGCCTTCTGGAACTCTTTCATTCAAGTGGTATTCTTCTTTGTTGATTTCCAAAAGGAAGAAGAGTACCATTTGTTTTGATCATGAGGAACCTTTTTAGATGTTGAAAATCGTTGTTAATTTTTTTTCCCAAAATGTCAAAATTAAAGTTAATTTTTACCAACTATATAACTCTTATTTCATCCATTTACATTTGTCTTTCTGAGCATATTATTACCAATCAATCAGAAAAATAAACAAAATGTATTTAAGTTGTAAAATTTAAAATTTAGTCAAATTCAAACTATTTATACTTGAAAATCCATGTTGTTTATTTCAAAGATTAATACGTGTATTAAATTGAAGAAGAAGAAAAAAAAAAACATTCCTCATCAATTATTCCTTTATTATCTTCATCTTACAACAAAGTAAATTTTTTTGTAAATAAAAATATTATAATTAATAATAATTAGATCAGACAGTAAATAGTATGCAAAAATACTTACATATTACTAACTTCAACATTCTATGTTCCACATAATAATGAAAATGGATGATATTTTTTTTCTGAACTATTTATTAACACCACAGATTTCCTGTTAAATTTGAAAAGAAGACTATACTAATTTTTAATTTAATTTAGAACGGAAAATATTAAGACAATAACATACCTTTAAGTTTTAAGATTTTGAACTCGCTCAGCACTTTAAAACTTTTAACACTTAATATCTGTCACTGATTTGAAATCTTCCTTCACCATTAAAAAAGGGAAAGGAAAAAAACAAAACAGATCCTACCAGTCCCCGCTAAAATCCAGGACATAATAGAAAAAAATATCAATCAGGACTGATATACAAAATTCCTTGTTTGAATTGTCCAGCAGTATACATATGAGAAACTAATCATTAAGTAGGAGAAAGAATATATCAACATTGGAATGGTGTAAAGAAATAAGGATAAAGACCCAAATAAAACAGCTTTGGTGCTGCATGTATCCATGGATAAACATAGTTTTAATTTTGAAAATTCAATGGTTTCACAAAGAAAAAAATAGCATCAAAAGAAAAATGTTCGAAGCTGTTTATATGTCAGAAAATATTAATTATTCAGTAAATTTAAAATCATACACCACAAATGTGAACCAATATTATGGTGAAATTTTAAATAAAATTAATTTGTGGTCAAAATGATTGTATATGAGGTATATATGGTCATATAATTGTATATGAGGTATATGATTATACATTATAAATTAATAATTAAATTTATTAGGTCTTTTAATACTATAATAAATTAGAAAATAGGATTTAAAATATAATGAAAATATGCCTAACTTGATCTATGAGGCAGGATAAACAATTTGGTATTGATAAGTTGTTTGATAATGGTTTAACAGTAATTGCAAATAAAAATTTTATAATTTAGTGAAATAGTTGACAAAAATATAACATAATATAATGAAAGTTAATTAATAGTGTACAGGTTTTCCCTTATTTATTTCTGTATTATAGGTTAAATTCACTAAATTTTATTTGAAAACCGGTAAAATACTTTTTTAAAGAGTTATGTTGAAGTTATGAAATTAAAATTAAGATAGGATAATTAATAAGTCTCAATGTTATCAAAACATTTTAATAATAAGATTGTAATTAAAGCTGCAAATTAATAGATGGCATTGAGAATCACCAGACTGACTTGAGAGAACTTTGAGTTGTAAGGAAATCCCTGAAGAGTGTTGGGACTATAGGGATACATTTTATTATAATTGATTATTCTGTCAATTTATCGATGGTTCGTTCGTCATTTCTTGTTTAACGGCGTTAATATTCCTTGGTCATCATGGATGGTTTTACTACTTATTAATGACAGTTTCAATTCACTGAAATTTAATAAACTCTATTGGTTATCACGTTTAGGTATTTGTTAAGAACAAGTAGAATATTGAAATAATAGATAAATAATTAATAGACAGTTTTCTTGATATTATAGTTAACTAGATGTTTAATATCTCCCTTTAAGATAAAGAGAATATACGTACGTGGAGGCAATCGAGTGAATTAGCTTAGGAAGCAGTCAATACAAGTGAACGTTTTGAAGTCCGCATCTGGAAGTCCGGCACAGTCAGGGTGGAACAATCTCTCGCAGATATAACAGATCATAGTGTATTTACTGTTTTTTTTGCAATTTTCGATCGAACAACTGTCGCCTGGCTGTAGAGGATTTTTCTGAATTCGGTCAAGTAAAATATGTATGTTCTTTCGTCTGGAATCGACACCATCAAGCATCTCCATGCTGACGAACTATTTCTAAATAAGAACTCAAATATAGTAATAATAATGATTAGCTAAGGTGATTATAGAACACAAGAATTTTATAGAACTCCTAAATAGGTTGAGTACAACAATTATTACCATAAAACAGCAACCAACAACTACTAGATATGTTCAATACACATAAAGCTTATCTACCACCAATTTAAGCTACAATAATATTAGCAAAGTTACTACTAGATGAAGAATAAATTATTGACTTCTCGTTAAAGACTTATCAATGATGCAATTTTTTTTACACAAATATAATAATTTTATAAAGAACTATTATTATCATGACACCCGTCAATCTGTATCTAAAAAATATATTTTAAATTATTACCTATTATTTGGAGGTGATTCCTTTTTTTATATTATTTTATAATTTAATATCGTAATATAATAAACAAATGGTTGTAGTGGCATGAATTCAGTAATTTATGTTTTCAAAAATTTTGTTAATACTTCATTGATACTACCGTTCTATTTTGTTTAGTGATAAAAATAGTTTTTTATTGAATGTTTTATCATATATGATGGTCAGGCAAATGTTAAAACGGTACAAAGCCTGAGATATAATCATTAACGCTAATGTAAATACCAACTTAAAAAGAATTGAAGCAAAAAAATTATGAAAGAATAAACAAGCGGATAAATTTAAAATAAGAAAAAAAATAATTGCTAGCCAATGAAATTCACATGAATACAGAAAATAATAGTTGTTTACATTTGAACGCGCAGTTTTTAAAATATCAATATCTATATTATTTTTTTCAGTTTGGGACCCCAAAAATTTTTCTTTTCTTTTAAATTTTTTTTTCTTCCCCCCGAAATTAGATCAATTTCAAAAATTGCAATACATTATTTAAAACCAATATTTGTTTTCATGGTATACTAAGATGTTCTACCGAGCTACCAGATTGTGATGATATTTGATACACATGTTTTTTATTACATGTATTTTTTCTTAAAATTTCTTCTTTTTTTCTTTATTTGTTCTTCCCATATTATTTGGTGAAGTCCGGTGATAAAGTTAGGTTAGCGGTTTGCTAGAGATCTTCCAGTATACCACAGAGCTGAGTTTCTTGCACTTTTTGGTTAGAGCCATGTTTACATCCTAGTATAAACAAATCTGTTGAGGCACTCCCATCCCACACGTTCACTTACCACCCTACTTACGCCTCCAAGTTTTGAGCAGATTGGTAAACTCGTGTTCAAGTTATCGCTATTTTTGTGATTTAAAAAAAAAAATATCTTAAAGACCAGAAGGGAGACAATTTTGAACAAAACATTTTAACTTTCCTGTTGCTATAAAAATACATATTTATGGTTCTTGAGACGAAAAAAACGAATATTAACTTTTTTCCTGCCAAGAATACAACAGTATAACAAAATATAACGAAATCATAAACGTTTGCTTACAATTGAGAGGGATCTGGTCTCCGTTTTTTTCCTATTCGAGCCTGTCCTTTTTTCTGCTTTAGTTATTCATCAAATTTTAATATATATTCTACTTATCCATTATTTAGTACTATCAACAATGATGATTGTTTTTTTCTGAATAAAAACATTAAAGGTACTTTGGAGAAAGATTTATAAAGCATTCGTCATTTAAGCCACATCAAACTATTTTAATGACAAGAAGAAAAATCTGATATTAAATAATATTCAATTGTACATTAATAATAATAATTTATTTATTTGTTTATGGGGCAACGCCCGTACAAATAGAGTTAGTCTGTAAAGTACATAATTCAACCCATTATTTAATTATTGACTATTATGTATATAACCATACATAGCCATTATGAAATTATTGTGGCACTTGCCGTCAAGTAACGATGTTTTGACAGAGCAGCGGGGTACTGGCTCTTATATATGGTTCATTAAGTTATAACATTACAGTTTTAGAAAAATGTCAATATTGGATTTTTGTAAGGGTTAAGTATAATAAGTTTGTGCTTATATTGTGCATTTTTTATTTTAAACCATCTATAAATCTTATCTCTATTTTAACATTATTTAAAACCAATGTAAATAGAATTATTGATAAATTTAAATGCTTTCCGTTTATAATTGTTGGGGATGCTAACTTCCGTTTTTCTGATCTTAATCAAGATGAGGAGCCTTTATTCGAAAAAAGTTATTCAAATCATGAAAGGAAAAGTTTAGATAAAACATGTAATCAAAAAGGAAAAATATTTGTAAAATTTTTGAATTAAATTCTTTTCGTATTACTAATGGAAGATCCATTGGGGTTAGAGATGTTGGATAATTTATTTGTGGATCTTTGGCAACACTGTCTCGACTACGTTTCATGTATAAGCTTATACATTGTATTTACGAGTTAGTGTCTCTTCTATTGTTCCGTTGCGTGTTGTTACTGTGTTCAATAAATATTGTCATAACTCCATGACCTGTGTTATCTTTTGCCCTAAACTATAGAATCTCAGATTCAACAAGAGAGTGGAAATTTTACCCCAGTGACCGTAAATTAGTGAGTTTCGTCCAAAGCGTTATTTTTCGTTTCTTGAATCCGCCATGTCTCAGTACCAGTCGCTGCCAGTTGAACGTCTAAAGGGACGAGACAATTTCGACACGTGAAAATTCGCAGTGCAGGCATATCTAGAAGACTTGGAGCTGTGGGAATGTATAACAACGAAAACGGATCCCGACAAGAAGAAAACACGAAAAGTCGTTCCCAGTTAATCTTATTGGTTGAACCGGTGAATTATGTTCACATTCAAAATACGACTACCACCAAACGAGCATGGGAAAACCTATCGAAAGCTTTTCAAAACGATGGATTGACAAGAGTTGCACTTTTCCGTATTCTTATAACTACAAAACTAGAAGACAGTAGTTCGGTAGAAGAATATGTGAACCGGATAATTACAACTGCACATAAGTTAACGTCAGTTGGTCTGACAGTGAGTGATGAATGGGTTGGAACAATCCTTCTCGCAGATTACCAAGCCGTATTGAACGCATGGTTATGGGCATTGAGAGTTCGGGCACGGCAGTAACCGCCGATTCGGTCAAAACAAAACTATTGCAGGACCTTTCCATTGTAAAATCAAGCTTAGAAAATAATAATTGTGACAATTCAAATTCCGCTTTATACGGTAATAGTTCCAAAGGAGGTTCCGTTCAGTGTAAGGGAATTCAGAAATTCTAAAAATATGAGAAGGTAAAGCCGATAAAAAGCCTTTTAAAGGTCCTTGCTGTTTTCAGTGTAACGGTTACGGACACATCGCCAAGAACTGTCTTTCACCGGGTACTGGTAAGAGGAGGAGAAATAATCCGAACAAGGGTGCAGATACGACGCTGTTTGCAGCATTTTCTACACGATCCTCTGATAATTCTAATTTTTTTTCTTGACAGTGGTGCGTCTTGTCACTTCTGAAATGTTGACAAATTCGAGAAAGGCTGAAAAAATATCTATCACGGCCGCTAACAATTAGAGAATGACGTCAGATACCGTCGGCGATATTTCATTACCAGTGACGATTTCAGGTAATAATCGCATAAAAATAAATATAAACAATGTATATTATGTTCCAGAACTAGAGGTCAACTTGCTATCAGTGAGTCAAATTCTCAGTAAAAGACAATAGCATGGTGTTTAATAGCAAGGGAGCAAAAATATTCAATAGCCAGAGACAACTAATTGCCAGTTTGGTAAATAATTTATTTAAAATAGACGTTCCTGCTAGTTCTACGTTTGCATTGTCAACTAAATGTGAGATGAAACTGTGGCATCAGCGCATGGCGCATTTCAACTACAACAGCCTTTGTAAGTTGGGTACTATTTCTAATGAAAAACCCAAAATTGCCTGTGATATTTGCACGTTGAGAAAAAGCCACCGTTTACCTTTCCCCAAGAGTGACTCCACTACCGAACGCTGTTTACAATTAGTGCACTAAGACCTCGTAGGACCGATGGAGGTAAACAGTTTAGCAGGTTCCAGATATTTGTTGACGACATTTTTAGATGACTTCAGTCACAAGTCATTTGTCAATTTCTTGAAGTCTAAGGATCAAGTCACTGTTTCAAAATTTTCAAATCATTTGTTGAAAATCAGTCTGACAGTAAAATAAAAATTCTAGGTACTGACAATGGAGGAGAGTACCGCTATAAAAAATTAAGTGAATTTTTGAAGTGGTCGGGTATTGTACATCAGACCATCTGTCCTTACTCGCCACAGCAAAATGGAAATTCTTAGCGCCTTAACCGTTCTCTGTTAGATCGTGCAAGATGTCTACTGATAGAGTCAGGACACCCAACCGTTTTTTGGGTGGAAGCTGTAAACTGTGCTGCTTATTTTTTGAACAGGTCACCGTGCAAGTCTGTTGTTACAACTCCAGAACAAGTGTGGATAGTTAAGAGACCTTCGAATTTTTGGCTGTAAGGGATATACTCACATTCCTACACTAAAGCAAACTAAACTCAGCCCCAGATCTACGCCTTGCATATTTGTAGGATATTTTCAAGACACAAATGGGTACAGGTTGTATGGCCCTCAGAAGAAAATTACCTTCGTATCATGAGATGTAACATTCTCCGAAAATCAGTGGGGCAGTTCATTACTAGTAAGCACTTCCGAAAGTACCGATAGAAACTTCTATGTGCTTCCCAACGAATCCAATCATGGCTTCGACGACACAATAGAATCACAGCCATCGACTGACGATGATTCTTCGGAGAGAGACATACTGTCCGACAGCGGTCGTCACAACACTGTATAAAGCATTGAATATTCCTTCACATCTACAGAAACCAGCTGCAACCAAGATGATGACCCAGACTTTGTTCCACCAATGTCAAAAAATGTTATGAAATCAACACGACCATCAACATCGACCAGATCTGAGAGAAACAGGCGACCACCAGCTACACTGGACGATTTTGTAACTTATTCGGCTTTTTCAAATGAGTCCGAGCTGTCAGATCCGATGTCCTATGATGATGTGTTACTTCGTCAGGATAATCAGTTGTGGATTGATGCTAAGGAGCGTGAGCAAAGGCGTTTGATGTGGACAAGTTTGGCAAGGAATCCGCAAACAGGGAGGGTGTTGGATAATTTATTTGTGGATCTGTGGCAACACTGTCTCGACCACATTTCATATATGACCTTACACATTGTATATACGAGTTAATGTCTCTTCTATTGTTCCGTTCCGTGTTATTACTGTGTTCAATAAATTTTGTCATAACTCCATGACCTGAGTTATCATTTGCCCCAAACTATAGGATCTCAGATTCAACAAGAGAGTGGAAATTTTACAATTCACTGGGAACCTCAACTGTCAATGTTGCTTGCAGACGTATGAATACTATTCCCATGATGTACGATTTTGAAGTATCCCAAATTTATACTGCTTCAGATAATTTCCCAACTCAGTTACTGCTGAATATTTGTGTAGATGATTGTAATAACTTCTCATGCTCAATTGTACATTAATAAAGTGAGTTTAAACAGAATCGTTGGAGCCGTTAATAAGAAAATCGAAAATATGTGAAAAATCGATTCTATAAAGTAATATTTCCGGTCAGTTGCTTTTATCGAAAGAATTGCTATCACACACTAGGTATACACCCGCCTAAAATATTTAATTTTAGTTTGGTATGACGTTTTGATCTAGGCTGTACACAAACCCACACACACCACAATTTTGTCAAGAAGACTAAAAATACCGATAATAAGATAAAAGCAAAAGTGATTTGAATATGTATGCTTTGTTTGCTTGCAAATTTCGAGAATAGACGAAAACCCAAAACGGTTTATAGCTGGAAACAGTTGCAGAACTCTGACCAAGTCGAGTTTGCGATCCCTCCATGAGGAATCTCGAGTAATAACAACAGGTACTGGAGAAGAGGCCGACGAGGTAAGAAAGATATCTAACAGCCAGAAAGGAATACAGGTCCAGGCTACAGGTAAAACTAATCCAATAAATGAACCCAGCGATTAATGGCATGTGGTAAAGATCAAAAATAAAAGGAAAGATAAGGTCAAAGAGTAGAAAATATGTTCAAGACCTGCTCGCCCTGATACTTTGATAGTTACGGTAAAGGAGGACTCAACGTATGCGGAGATCCAGCTTACAATACAAAGGGATCCTGATCTCCAGGATATAGGAGATAACGTGCAAAAAGATACGAAAGTGTAACATTGGGATTCTTCTTATAAAAAAGTGCTTCGAATCAAATTGAGATGTACTACTGGTTATCTGGTTACTTGTATATCAAATCTCCCAAGTAGACAAAACCTCTTCCTGCAAGTTCCCATTGCCCCACCTTTTTAGATTTAAGCATAAATATATCACAATGATAGAGATAGTAGCATTCTCATTTGTTGAGAAAAATGAGTTGTCATTTTATGAGACAAGTTTTGTATATAATGATTTAAATAAATATGTTGGTCTTAGTCTCTATACTTTTTCATATAAAGTAATTAAAGTCTATAAAACAACACACTATCTCAGAATAACGTAACTATCTTAAAGCTTGTCTGTAATTTCGATCTAGGAAAGAATTTTAAGAACTGATTAAAGAATTTTTGCTGGGAATCTATAGATGTATCCAATCTTATTTTATTTTAGTAAACATTTTTTCATATATGAGCCCATTTTTACCATATATGAGAATACAAAAGTGATGCAAGTCAAATCTGAAGTTTTAAGACAGGTAAAAGTTTAGGGAAAGTTCTACAAAGATTTTAGTAAGGGATAACAGCTTTTTCTGTTAAAATTAGTTAGACACAAGGATAACCAGCTATTCAAAAGTATTTGATGAAATAATAGTTTCATTATGAAAATTAAATGTTTATAAGATCAGAATGACTTACTCCGTTACTTTATTAAATTAGTTACCTAATTAGTAAGAGTTTCACAACTGCCAAAAATGCGTTTCCGTGTTAAGTGTCATAGAAACTAATTTTTAAAAGGAAGATGGTCCGAGTGCAGTCAAAGAAAAATACTCAATTAGTTATTAAACTAGTGGAGAGAAAAATGGTTTATTTAGCCATGCTGCTCAAATACATTGGGTTGCTACAATACACAGCATACCAATCAATCCATGACCGGACATATATACAATACATCCATTTACATGATATAATTTAAAAAATGTATTTCCTACCTTTTCATTTTACAATCAATACTCGTCTACACACTAAATATAAATATTTTATTTATTTATTTATTTTTTTAATTTAACAAGTTTATTACACTTGACAGTTTTATTTCATTTAACAATTTTATTCTCCCTATTTAACTCTCTCAGACCTCCCCTTCCCAGTGATCCGCTACCAACGTTCGATCCGTTAAACAAATTTATCATTAGACAGCAATGTAAAGCCAAACCAAACACATAATAGTCACCGCAGTAGATGAGTTTATAAAAAAGAAACAAATAAGAATATAAATTTAGAAAAAAACAAAACAAAATGTTGGTTAAAAGAAATACTTCAATGAATAGATAAGTTAAAAGAAATAATTTAATGAATAAATAAGATAAGGGAATAAATAACTTAAAACACAAATCGACAGGTCCACAAACTAAAAAAAAAAAATAAATAAAAAAAATTTAATTTTGTTAACCATAAATACCCATGTTTGTCTCCTCATCCGCCTTCTGCTTCATTTTTGTGTTTACCTTCATTTAGTAAGGTGGGGTGAAACGTTAATAGTTTAATGGGGCTTAATGTTAATAGGAATCACTTTAAAAGCTTAATTATTACTATCTCAGTTTTATTTTATTTTACCGCACCCAGACCATTGTATATTACACACGGTCACCAACGATCTTCCAATTTTAAAATTGCTTGCAGATGTATATTCTATGGGCTGAATTTTATGCATCGGCTTTCGACTATTTCTAAAATCCTTTCTTGTACAAGAACCCGTGGGGAAAAAAAATGCAGTTATTTCATCCCAATTTTCGAATTCATTGATGTAAACTACATTTAGTTGGGAGTCAAAATTGACGCGCCTGCCAATCCAGTTCAGAGGGGTTTGAGAACGGCGGCTGTTCCAAAACGTAACAAAAACTCAATAATGCAATGATTTCACACATCTTGGTTTTTTACTCATGCGAAACTAGAGTTAGTACTGATACAAAAGAAACCTGTCCACCAAGATTGTTCAGTGTCACGAGTTCTGCAGACGCGTTTCATAATTATTTATATATATAAGTTACGAGCACTTGGACTGAAAGACTTAAAAAAAAGAAAAAAGGGAACAGAATTATAACACACGCTTACTAGAATGATACTGCTTTATTATCTTTGTGATGCTTCTTATACATTATTGGGGTTTATTTACATGAGAAGTTAAGATTAGAGTTGTATACAGGCCTTGTTCAGCCATAACTCCCACCAACCAGTTTATGAACATGCCTCATAAACTAAAAAGATAACCGCAACAAAACACACACACACACACACACAAAATAAAGAAAAACTAAACTATACACAAAAAACTAAAACTAAAAAATACACTTTTAATAAACTAAAATTAACACATGAACTATTTAAAAACTAATAAAACTTGTCACTCCGTTCTTCTTACCATAAAACTTAGAAACACTAACGATAAAACTTTTGTATACAAAAA
>NW_027110944.1:1405913-1408149 GCF_000696795.3 Halyomorpha halys | reverse complement strand
GAGGACCTCACTTTTTAAGGGGGAAGTAGTTATGGTAGCAATCCCTGCTGACTCTACAACTCCGAGCCACCTCCCTCCACAGCTCCTATATATACCCCCATCAATCCCAAGCTTGTTAGATCTGTACTAGTAATAGTTGTAGCATGTCGTAATGTTCATTGTACTATTTGTTTACCAATAAAGTTTATTTTCACTTTATCTCCGTTGAATTTCGTAATTGAGGACCAGTACACGGCGCTCAATTTACCTATTAATCTGGGAAATCCTGTGAAGATTCTTTACACCTGCTAGTTAAATATACTACACAGAGAGTTATTATTAGTTTTTTCTTAGGAGTATTTGTAAAATATATTCACAAAATGTCGATTTCTCGTTTTTCTGGGGGAAAGTTTTGTTTATGACAGCAATATCTTAGGCACTATTAGATATTCATATCTCCGTGATGCATCAAATAAAAGCTACTTAAATATTCTACGCAAAGAGTTATTATCAGTTTTTTCGTAGGAGTATTTGATTTCATATTTGTAAAATATATTCAAAAAATGTCGATTTCTCGTTTTTCTGAGGGAATGTTTTGTTTATGACAGCCATATCTCAGGAACTATTAGACATACAGATTTCCGTTAGGCATAAAATTAGATAAATATACTACACAGAAGGTTATTATTAGTTTTTTCGTAGGAGTAGTTGTTTTCATATTTGAAATATATATTCACAAAACGCAGATTTCTCTTTTTTCTGAAGAAAGGTTTTGCTTCTGATAGCTCTATCTTTATAAAAAGATATCAATTCGTCCCCGCAATGTTGAGTAATCTTCTGACGAAAATTTTTGGTTTATAACAGCTTTATCTCTGGACCTATTAGATGTACAGATGTCTATTAGGGATACAATTAAAGCGTGTTGAACGTGCTAAACAGAATGTTATTTTTTTTCGTAGGAATAATAGTTTTCATGATATTTGCAAAATATATTCACGAAATTTCAAATTTTTGTTTTTATTTACTTAAGACAACAAAAAATCCTCATTTTGTTTATGACAGCTATATCTCAAAAACTATGTTCTATATGTAGAAGAAAAGATATACAAATATGTACATGTATTACAACGTATTTTATCGATCAACTGTAAGATCATGGCGAAATCATATGTCAGCGTCTACAATTCCTTCTTGCAAATGGGTTACTTTAAAAGAAATAAAAAGTTACCAATTCGTCAAAGCAATGTTCAGTAATCTTCACCGCTCGTAATCCCTCTTCTTGGTTAGAAGACATTTTTGGATGAAAATTTGAAAATAAGAAGAGGGCAATTACAAACCTATTTGGTATCATGGGAAATATATTTCTGATAGACTTGGATATTTCAGCAAATGAAAAAAGGAAAGAATGTGAGGATGTTGGACAGGACAAAGTGCAGAAATCATCTTCAGATAACGAGTCTGACTAGCTTGGCAGACGAGTTTCTTCCGTGTTAGTACTAACCTCAGTTTCATACGAGCTAAATGCGCGGCACAGCACTAGCTTGCCACAAAGGCTAAAAAAAAAGGGCATTTACAAACCGCAGTATCATTTTGTATTGCGTCTGAACAGTGCGCGGCACAGCACCAGTTTGGCAGACAGGTTTCTTCCGTGTTAGTCCTAATCCCAGTTTCATAGGAGTCAAAAACAAAGAGGTGTAGAATAACTGTATTTTTGAGTTTTCAAAGTTGAATATTGGAACGCGTCTGAACAAAGGAGTCAAAAACAAAGAGGTGTAGAATAACTGTATTTTTGAGTTTTCAAAGTTGAATATTGGAACGCGTCTGAACAACGCGCGGCACAGCACAAGCTTGGCAGACAGGTTTCTTCCGTGTTAGTACTATTCATAGGAGTCAAAAACAAAGAGGTGTAGAATAACTGTATTTTTGAGTTTTCAAAGTTGAATATTGGAACGCGTCTGAACAACGCGCGGCACAGCACAAGCTTGGCAGACAGGTTTCTTCCGTGTTAGTACTAATCCCAGTTTCATAGGAGTCAAAAACAAAGAGGTGTAGAATAACTGTATTTTTGAGTTTTAAAAGTTGAATATTGGAACGCGTCTGAACAACGCGCGGCACAGCACAAGCTTAGCACAGGTTTCTTCCGTGTTAGTACTAATCCCAGCTTCATAGGAGTCAAAAACAAAGAGGTGTAGAATAACTGTATTTTTGAGTTTTCAAAGTTGAATATTGGAACGCGTCTGAACAACGCGCGGCACAG
>NW_027110944.1:1405553-1405863 GCF_000696795.3 Halyomorpha halys | reverse complement strand
TATTAGTACTAATCCCACTTTTATGCGTGTCATATACTAAGAGATATTAAATAACTGCATTTGTTGAGTTTAAAGTTGATTATTGGAACACGTCTGAACAACGCGCGGCACAGCACCAGCTTGGCAAACAGGTTTCTACCGTGTTAGTACTAATCCCAGTTTCATACGAGTCAAAAACCATGAGGTGTAGAATAACTGCATTTTTTGAGTATTTAAATTTTGGAATGCGTATACACAATGCGCGGCACAGCACAAGCTAGGCAGAAAGGTTTCTTCCGTTTTAGTACTAATCCCAATTTCATACGTGTCA
>NW_027110944.1:1403481-1404346 GCF_000696795.3 Halyomorpha halys | reverse complement strand
CCAAGAGGTGTAGAATAACTGCATTTTTTGAGTATTTAAAGTTGAATTTAGGAAGGCGTCTACACAACGCGCGGCACAGCACAAGCAAGGCAGAAAGGTTTCTTCTGTTTTAGTACTAATCCCAGTTTCATACGAGTCAAAAACCAAGAGGTGTAGAATAACTGCATTTTTGAGTTATTAAACTAGAATTTTGTTACGCGTCTGCTCAGTGCGCGGCACAGCACCAGCTTGGCAGACAGGTTTCTTCCGTGTTAGTACTAATCCCAGTTTCATACGAGTCAAAAACCAAGAGGTGTAGAATAACTGCATTTTTAGGTTTTTAAAGTTGAATTTTGTAATGCGTCTGAACAGCGCGCGGCACAGCACCAACTTAGCAGACAGGTTTTTTCCGTGTTAGTACTAATCCCAGTTTCATACGAGTCAAAAACCAAGAGGTGTAGAATAACTGCATTTTTTGTGTATTTAAAGTTGAATTTTGGAAGGCGTCTACACAACGCGCGGCACAGCACAACCTAGGCAGAAAGGTTTCTTCCGTTTTAGTACTAATCCCAATTTCATACATGTCAAATACCAAGAGATATTAAATAACTGTATTTTTGGGTTATTACAGTTGATTTTTGTAACGCGTCTGAACTACGCGCGGCACAGAACCAGCTTAGCATACAGGTTTCTTCCGTGTTAGTACTAATCCCAGTTTCATACGAGTCAAAAACCAAGAGGTGTAGAATAACTGCATTTTTGAAATTTTAAAGTAGAATTTTGTAACGCGTCTGCTCAGTGCGCGGCACAGCACCAGCTTGGCAGACAGGTTTCTTCCGTGTTAGTACTAATCCCAGTTTTATACGAGTCAAAAACCAAGCGGTAT
>NW_027110944.1:1402588-1403431 GCF_000696795.3 Halyomorpha halys | reverse complement strand
GCGCGGCACAGCACCAGCTTGGCAGACAGGTTTCTTCCGTGTTAGTACTAATCCCAGTTTTATACGAGTCAAAAACCAAGCGGTATAAAATAACTGTATTTTTGGGTTTTTAAAGTTGAATTTTGTAATGCGTCTGAACAGCGCGTGGCACAGCACCAACTTGGCAGACAGGTTTTTTCCGTGTTAGTACTAATCCCACTTTCATGCATGTCATATACCAAGAGGTGTAGAATAACTGCATTTTGTGAGTTTAAAGTTGAATATTGGAACACGCCTGCACAACGCGCGGAACAGTACAATCTTGACAGACAGGATAAAGCAAATAAGAAGAGGGCATTTACAACCCGCAGTTTCATACAAATCAAAAATCAAAAGGTATACTATAACTGCATTTTTGAGTTTTCAAAGTTGAATTTTGTAACGCGTCTGCTCAGTGCGCGGCACAGCACCAGCTTGGCAGACAGGTTTCTTCCGTCTTAGTACTAATCCCAGTTTTATACGAGTCAAAAACCAAGCGGTATGAAGTAACTGTATTTTTGAGTTTAAAGTTGATTTTTGTAACGGGTCTGAACAACGCGCGGCACAGCACCACCTTGGCAGACAGGTTTCTTCCGTGTTAGTACTAATCCCAGTTTCATACGAGTCAAAAACCATGAGGTGTAGAATAACTGCATTTTTTGGGTATTTAAAGTTTATTTTTGTAACGCGTCTGAACAACACGCGGCACAACACAAGCTTGGCACACAGGTTTCTTCCGTGTTAGTACTAATCCCACTTTCATTCGAGTCATAAACCAAGAGGTATGAATTAACTGTATTTTTGGGTTTTTAAAGTTGAATCTCT
>NW_027110944.1:1399762-1400118 GCF_000696795.3 Halyomorpha halys | reverse complement strand
GCATATGTGGTGAGGATAGTGTTAGGATTGGTTGGAATGTCAGCTGTATAGACGATGTAGAGGATGGGACCAAGGATACTACCTTGAGGGGATAAAATAGAAGAAATGAAATTAAAGAGGGGAGTGGTAGTGATCTTGGGCGAATTGGCGAGAACTCTTGAACACGTGTCTAATATTTTTCTACATTCTATCACTAATAAAAGTTTTTTGAAGTCGTTCATCCAGGTGAGTTGCCCTCCCCCCCCCCTTGTCAGTCTAAGGTAGGAAAGTTTTTATTTTGATACATTAATCGTATTAAAATTTCAGTTGATCTTTTATACTACCAAATGAAATTAATGTTTTTTTTTTTTTTTTTT
>NW_027110944.1:1396033-1396911 GCF_000696795.3 Halyomorpha halys | reverse complement strand
AATGCGCGGCACAGCACCAGCTTAGCAGACAGGTTTCTTCCGTTTTAGTACTAATCTCAATTTCATACGTGTCAAATACCAAGAGATATTAAATAACTGTATTTTTGGGTTATTACAGTTGATTTTTGTAACGCGTCTGAACAACGAGCGGCACAGCACCAGCTTGGCAGACAGGTTTCTTCCGTTTTAGTACTAATCTCAATTTCATACGTGTCAAATACCAAGAGATATTAAATAACTGCATTTTTTGAGTATTTAAAGTTGAATTTTGGAAGGCTTCTACACAATGCGTGGCACAGCACAAGCTTGGCAGACAGGCTAAAGAAAATAAGAAGAGGGCATTTACAAACCGCATTTTCATACTAGTCAAAAACCAAGGGGTATGTAATAACTACATTTTTGAGTTTTTAATGTAGAATTTTGTAACGCGTCTGCACAGCACTAGGGATGGGATATCGATATCGAAATATCGATATTTTGTCTCCTATATCCGATATTTTGATATCGATATTCAGTAACCGATAATATCGGAATATCGATATTTCCCTCCGATAATATCGGAATATCGGTTTCTTAAGAAAAAAAAAAAAGGTCGCACCTTAATAGTACAGATATATAAAAGAAATGTAGTCTAAAAATGTATAGGGTCATATATTCATATTATTTAATCCAAATATTAATATTTGCTAAAGAAAATGTTAATTATAGTATTTTGATATTTAATATTGATAATGTCATATTCATTTCGATAATAAAACGGCAGCAACAATATTCCGATATTATTTTATACAGTATTCTAATATTATTTTATTAAAATATCGATATTTTGTTTAAAAGTACTAGACAAATTTAAAGTGAAATATCGATATTTGGATTCA
>NW_027110944.1:1366776-1394788 GCF_000696795.3 Halyomorpha halys | reverse complement strand
TTCTCTGCACAATTTTCTTGTCTTATTATACAAAATAACGATATTTTGATAAAATAATATAGGAATATTGTTGCTTATATTCCATATTAATACTAAAATACTACTATAGTGTATCTAAATAAATATGTTATTATCATAATAAAATATCGATATTCCATTTTTAAATTATCTATACAATTTTCTAATATTTTATACAAACGGCAGTTTCATACAAGTCAAAAACAAAGGGGTATGAAATAACTGCATTTTTTGAGTTTTCAAAGTTGAATATTGGAACGAGCCTGAACAACGCGCGGCACAGCACAAGCTTGGCTGACAGGTTTCTTCCGTGTTAGTACTAATCCCAGTTTCAGACGAAGCAAAAACCAAGAGGTGTAGAATAACTGCATTTTTGAGTTTTTAATGTAGAATTTTGTAACGCGTCTGTACGATGCACGGCAAATAACTTGCGTGGCAGACAGGTTTCTTCTGTGATAGTACTAACCCTAGTTTCATACCAGTCATATACCAAGAGGTATTAAATAACTGCATTTTTTGATTTTAAAGTTGAATATTGGAACACGTCTGCACAACGCGCGGCACAGTACAAGCTTGACAGAAAAATTTCTTCCGTGTTAGTACTAATCCCAGTTTCATACGAGTAAAAAACAAAGACGTGTAGAATAACAGCATTTTTTGAGAATTTAATGTTGAATATTGGAATTCGTCTGCACAACGCGCGACACAGCACAAACTTGACAGACAGGTTTCTTTCCTGTTAGTACTAATCCCAGTTTCATACGAGTCAAAAAGAAAGAGGTGTAGAATAACTGCATTTTTTGAGAATTTAAAGTTGAATTTTGGAAGGCGTCTACACAATGCGCGGCACAGCACAAGCTTGGCAGACAGGCTAAAGAAAATAAGAAGAGGGCATTTACAAACCGCAGTTTCATACACGTCAAAAACCAAGAGGTATGAAATAACTGCATTTTTGAGTTATCAAAGTTTAATATTGGAACACATCTGCACAACGAGCGAAAAAGCACAATCTTGGCAGACAATATTCTTCCGTGTTAATACTAATCCCAGTTTCATACGAGTCAAAAACAAAGAGGCGTAGAAAAACTGCGTTTTTTGAGTATTTAAAGTTGAATTTTGGAAGTCGTCTGCACAATGCGCGGCAGAGCACAAACTTGACAGACAGGTTTCTTTCCTGTTAGTACTAATCCCAGTTTCATATGAGTCAAAAAGAAAGAGGTGTAGAATAACTGCATTTTTTGAGAATTTAAAGTTGAATTTTGGAAGGCGTCTGCACAATGCGCGGCACAGCACCAGCTTGGCACAAAGGCTAAAGAAAATAAGAAGAGGGCATTTATAAACCGCAGTTTCAAACAATTCAAAAACCAAAAGGTATAATATAACTGCATTTTTGAGTTTTTAAAGTTGGATTTTGGAAGGCGTCTGCCCAATGTGCGGAACAGCACTAGCTTGGCTGACAGGTTTCTCCCTTGGTTAGTACATACTGACCCCAGTTTCATATGAGTCAAACACTAAGCGATATGAAAAATCAACATTTTTGAGTTTTTAAAGTTGAATTTTGTTACCCGTCTGCACAATTTTCTTCATCGGCCCTTACTATTTTGGCGGTACTATTTTGAAGCTCACTTCTAGCAGGATTTATTTGAGATTGGAGATGAGAAAACCCCTAAACGTCCGTTATGTCTTGAAGAGAATATGATGACGAAATATCTTGACGTATGCCATACCCTGGGAAACACAAGAAATTTTCAAGACGACAACGGAAAGCTATCTTTACGCTATTCCGTGCTGGTAAGAAACTGATGACAGTAGTGTCAAAGTGAATTTTCATTGAATTAACCTAATTATTGAAATAAAAAATTCGAAGATAAACAAATTGTTTATTTTAATGCCTGGGAATGTAAATAAAACACAATGGTATTTATTATTTACATTTTTTGTTTATTCGCCCTTTTACAAAAACTTTGAATTTGAAGGACAATAATGCTATTGTTGAGGATAACTAGGTTCCTGCGAAATTTGGATTTTTTCTTTTAAATTTTATAACTAATCCTTTTTATTTAATTAACATTGTTGTATAAATTATACTAAGTAATACTTTTGATTTTTAATGAATTTTATGAATAATATCAGGAAAATGATTTTTGATGATTTTCGTTATTTCTTTGTATTTTTAATGCATTTACATAAATAATAGAAACATAGACATAAAATTAATTTTCATGCATTAATTACTACTGTTAATATTAACACGCACAAGAATATTAGTAAAATATAATGTTAAATTTGTAAGTTGCTTTAAAATAATTAATCAGTTCCGCGATTTAAGCAACTAATTATAGGAGAGAGAGAAAAAGAAACATCTATAAAGAAATATACATGTAAAAGGATGAGCAGAACTGTGAATATGAAATAATAATAAAAACATAGAATGCATTTAATAATTAAAATTGTAATGAAGGAAAAAGATAGAAAGAAAGGTACAGTTATATATAAATAAATAAATAATATAATATAAATAAAACTAAGAGTGTTAGAAACTAAATATAGCATTTTTTAAAAATAAAAACATAAAATGCATTTAATTATTAAAATTGTGGTAAAAAGACAGAAGAAAAGACAGGCATAATTATAATTAAATATATATATACACACTAAATACATAACAATGTTAAACAAAATTATTTCAGTTTTTGAAAATATAATAATATTAAAAAAAAATGCATTTAATGACTAAAATTGATGAAAAAAGAAAAGAACAATTATTAATAAATATATATTACTAAAACTATCAGAAACTAAATGCAAATATATAACAATATTAAACAAAAAAAAATTGTTTGATTTCTTTAAATATTTAGAATATAGAACGCATGGTATGCATAAAATTCTCGAAGAAACATAAAAATTAAGACATTGTTTATAAATAAATATTTATTATCTGAAAAAATTCCGAAAAATATGTCAGATACAATTTTCATTTAAAAAAATAATAGTATCCAAATAATTTGAGATTTAAAAAAAAATTTTGAATATTTCAAAAAAGAGCAAATGTTTATCTGTGATTTTGTTCCTCAGATAGATTATAATTAGCATTATATTATCAATAAAAAAAAGTATATTTCTAAATTTTTAAGTACATACTCTTAAAAAATGTCAAAAACCGGTCTGTTCCTATAATAAATGGAACTGGTGAAAGAATTTCACGTTTACACAATAATTCACTAGAATAATAATAGCTTGAGAATAATTCATTGAATACTCACATTTAAAATCAACCGCTAACCCAATAATTGTAAGCAAACTAAACTGTCTCTCATAACTCACGGTACTACTACTGTTTCTGGACCAATAACACAACTGTGCGGTTTGATTATTGGTTATGAATGAATTAATCGATATTGGTTCGATTTCTATTGATTTCAATGTATCAATACTAGAATGGATTATTACTTCGGTTATTTTCTCCATATACGGGCCTATGTGAGTATGATGTCTCTTACTGTCAATATATCCATAATTATTTAATTAATGAGTTTAATAGGAGGTTACAAACGCACGTGTTATTAATTAAATCCAATATGATCTGATGAATTGACCCTCGATTCTTCAATAATGTATATACTTGCTGCTATCAAAGAAGACATGTTGATACAATGGTATGCCTTCTGCACCCAATATATATTTATATTGTTTGATGTTCTATACAATGAACGGAAATTCAATATTTTCTCGCCAAATAAAATATTTATATAAATATTTTTTGCTTGCTTAGTAAAAATAATTATATTATTTTAAGTTGAAAAAGGACTTTAATTTATTTATTTACTTTATTTACTTTAAATACTTTTAACTGATGTTTTTTCTTTCTTTGTAAACACAGCGACGTGATATTTTCTATTCTAGTACATTATTCTCTATTTTGATGGATTATTCTTCATACACGCAAGCACGCACATACATGCACACACACACAACACACAGATATTGTACTTCCTCTCGGTGTTGGGTGCCTATGGCCTATTCCATCTCAAACTATTTAGAGAACATAGAGAAACTTAGCTTTAAATTTCTGAGATTAGATCTAACAATATATTAAGGTTTAAGTATAGTCTTATTTGGTGCTGTAGCCTGAAAAATAAAATCACTATTTGTTCAAACATACTATGGAATTGTTTGGTCTCCTAACAACTTTTATGTTGTCTTTTCTACAATATTCACTTGCATAAGAATAATTTCTTAAGTTCATATCAGCCAAGATTTTTTTTTTTAGAAAGCATTAAGTCTATCTTTAGATTGACTTAATGTGCCAACCCACCCTCTTCCATCAAGGATTTTATAATGACCTTAACAACTTGAGGTCTGGGCTATACCAGTTTAAGCTTCTCTTCGTATCTAAATGTGCAACGGAATGAAGTTCAGAACTACTTTCCTGTTATTCTTATCCCTCTAGACATGCCGTCCTCTGATTTTTTTCTAACCTTATCTAATTAGTTTTTCATGTTTTCCTAAGTTCTATTGTGGTAGAACAAGACATATATTTTCTATATTATTGAGCACTATCGTATTTAAAAATAAAACATTTTTCATTATGCCCATCAGTGAATGGAACTACACGCAAGGAGAACAACTATCACTTAACGAGTAGCTAAGACTTCATAAATCCTTCAATACTAACAGAATATCAAGAGCCCCCTGAAACTATCTTGTCCTTAGGTAGGTGAATTTTAGATGTTTTATTTATTATTATTATTTTTTTTTTTTTAAAGAAGGTGTCAATGTAGTTGGACGCACATGTGACATAAGAAGAAGCTGGTCGGGAGGGGAGAACAGATTGGATCCAGTCAGAGAAGAAAAACAATAATAGATGATATTTATTATTTATTGTGTGCCCATGTTTCGACCTAAGTTACAGGCCTTCATCGGGACAACTTAGGTTGTGTTCTGGAGAAGATGATTCTACCAACACATTTCTACCTATCGATGTTGAACTTTACTATGTGAAAGTAGTCGGAAAAATTCAGGTTTAATAGTTATTATTCGAGGCTGCACGTCCCTGAGCTGTTCCTATGTCCATGTACCGAAAACATCATTTATTGGATAAAAATAAATTATTTTCTTCGCTTATTAAAGACTAAGAAGGGGGAGATGAGGGACGTGAGAAAGCCGATTTCAATTGAGCCTTTTATGGTACTACTAGGTCGAAGTATATTCGACATGTGCCCCAGAGTTCTAGCCAAAGCGTCCTAGAAGCCGAGGAAAAATATATTTTGTTTAATTTTTAGAGATTTTTTATATTGTCTATAACAGGGGGAAATTTGCTCTGCATGGATTAAAAGGTTAAAATATACCAATAGATTAGTTTTATATTTGAGTGTGTAAAATAAGATACAAATATTGTTGATCGTACTGAATGAGTATAAATTTATAAAAACCGAAAGATGTTTCGGGTAAGGTAAGGATTTTTTTAATGATAAAGTAAGTCAGATTTGTTTTTTAGCGTCCTTAAACCCCTTAAATACGAATTTGAAAAATTAAAAATTAAATTTCGCCCGCTGGTAGAAATGTTTCTTTTATTACCATTGTAGGGTCCCACCTGTTGTGTGACCGGGTTAAATCTAAAATTCTGAACAATTTTGACTGGATTTTATGACTCTCCAGGAGTCAGAGAGGTTTTTTCCCAAACATTTTTTTCATCCTAAACATTTATGAAAAACCGACTTATTTAAATCCCGTTTATAAACATTTTCAAGTATATATAACCTCTTTGGATAATGTTTTACAAGTATTTATAAATTTTAATGTAGGTTCTCATATCTCAAGTTTCACAACATTCTAGGTTTTCAAATTCTCTGACCGCATGCCCCGTCAGTTTAGGACGATGAATTATTGATTTATTTATTTTTTAGAACGCTTCAACCATATTATTATTATACCAGTGCAAAATGTAATGTAAACGGGTCGTTGTTTATTAATAATATTAATGATGTTGCAAAAAGGTAAAAAAAACCATTGATTATGTTTGAATTAATTTGATAATATAAAATGTATGCCTTTTTTTTTAATTTATTTATTTATTAAAAAATCTTAGCTCTTAAGATAGGTATTTTAAATGCTTATATAATCTGAAGTTATACAATATACGACATAATTAGTGACAAACATATCTGAATTGAGAGGATTATTGTGTATGCGTCATCTATGTTTTAGTTTTGTAATTATTGAAGACCGTAAGGTTGTAAAGAATTTAGAGTTTTAATTTCGACGTGAGTTATTATATTCTTTTGATCCGATGAGTTCATAATCTAGATTCAGTTTGCGATTTTAGTAAACTGAGGTAGATTTAAAATTATAATAATAATATTCTTTATTTATTCTGGGATTGATCCCTTTAGAATAATATACAGGCTTTAGAGCCCTAGAGTGAAATACAAAATAAAAATGAAATTATAAAACGTCATAAAATAATGAATTTGAAAAGATAATATAATAATAATTATCTTTTCTGTTGTGAATAATATTTGTACAAATGTTGTTTTGGATCGGGATTTTTCTTTATTAGCTGATTAACCCACTCAAATAATATCATCATTCTTGTCACTAGTAAAATGAGCATTAGCTATCAAGTCATTAATTAATTTTATGTTAATTATGTTTCTGTTGTGTACTTTTGGGTCTTTCAGGTGGAAAACCAAAAATACGAGTTGTACCAACCTATTTTTTGGTTTAGAATACACCAAGATTTGGTGTCGGGAAGTTGAGAATATTGATCTTTCAGGTTGGGCTAGTTAATTTATTGGCATGTCTTGAGGTCGAGGCCACCTGTCTCATGACAGAAATTGGTGGTTCTTTATTTATCATTGTTTCCTTCCTTAAAAGATCTTGTATTATAAAATCTTATGGTCTGACTGATAGCACAATATCAATGACTAGGAATAAGATCTTTTTTTATTTATTTTTTTTATCCGCAGTTTTCTTGACGAAAGGATTCTTCTATCTTCTTATTTTAATTGTACTTATGAAAAATGTCCGACACTACGGAAAAGTGTTTTTGATACGTTATCACTTTTACTAATGAAATAAAAATTATAAAAAAACCTGTCTATACATTAGATATCAGACAAAAATACGTATATTTATAACTGATATTGCATCGTATTTAAAGTTTAATTCGAAAGTATGTGATTTTTGGATCCGATAGTTCAGTAAATTAACCTATTATAACTTAAAGAGAAAAATATTTATAGGTTAAAAACATGAAATAAATAAAGTAGGAAGAAAGGAAAAAATGACTTTCCTTTTAAAATAATTATTTTAGTTTTGATTCGTCTTGAATTTTTTTCCTTCAGAATTTATTCAAAATATGCAATGTACAAATATTTATAAGGGTTATAAATTGTTTTCTATCTCCAAAATGATTTCTTAACTTATCATAATTTACTCAGATTAGAGTTTTGAGTCACCCCCCTTTCCTTTTCTCATATCTAGTTCCCTATCAATTCCTAGGTGGATAAAAAGTAGATAAAGTTATTGCACCACAAAAATATGGAGTATACATATTCCACCACAACTTCAAAGAATTATTTTGGGAATAACCTCTTTCATGTATCGTAAAAATTTTTTTTTGAAGTGATGGTATGGAAACATTGAGATGTATGATAAGACCATAGGAATATACATAGAAAGTTATATAAAATAGGAACGAATTAAACTAAAATAATATAAGTATAAATGAATAGAATAATAATTAATAACAAGCACAGTAGTAAATGGTGGAATTGCAAATGTACCCCTGGAGTAATTATTACTGAAAAATTTGGTGCGGTGAGCGCATCACAGAACTTTCAATTACCACCCTACATACATCCCCAAGTTTTGTCTAAATTGGTAGGCTAATCTTATTTAGAAGTCATCGCTATTTTTGTTATTTAAAAAAAATCAAAATAAGTCTACCATTCAAGACCAGGGAAGGTGAAATTTATGTACACAAATTTGTAATTTTTTCGTATTTTAGGGTTTTCCAAGATGAGAATATACATTATAAATATTAATTTTGCCAACAGTTTAAAAAACTTTTCGCATTCGAATCGGACGCTTGATCTTTCCCCTTTAGTTATTCACATAATTCTTAAGTATTTTGTAAATATCCAGTGTATATTATTGCTGAACTGTTATTTTTTTTTTCTCAAATTATTTAAATCAAATTTTTTTAAACAAAATTAAAGGTACTTTTGAGGAAACAATTTTGAAAACTTCGCATTTAAGCGCTGCCAAACTATTGTTAGAGCCGTTTTCATAGACACACAAACCATTTTCTTAAACTTGGTTCTTTGGGATCTCAAAACGTGTATTTAATCAAAATCGTTAGGACCATTTTCATATATACACAGACAATTTTGTGAAACTTTGGTTCTTGGGAACCTTATAACGTGTGTTTAATCAAAATCGTTAGAGCCGTTTTCATATATATTCACACACTATTTTGTGAAACTTGGATTCTTTGGGAGCGTGTATTTTCGTTGTAAACTGGAATTCGAAACTTCTCACGATCGCAATATTTCTCCTTACTGTATATTTCATATAAAGGTATGTGAAAGTAAAAAAAAAAAATAAATAGTATAAGAGATGCTAACCTGGATTCCAAAGGATAGGGGAATGAAGAGGAAATGGAAAAAGATATTGGTGGGAAGGTTATGGTTAGAATAGGTTGGTTATGTCAGTATGTCCGAAGAGACCAAGGGGGTAATAAAAAAACCAAGGGCTTTTATGTAACGAAACAAATGTGCGTAGAAAGAACATTTAGAAAAGCTATTAAATTTGTAAGATCATAATAAAGTAATATAAATGTTAAAACGAGAATAACAAGGGATGAACTCAAACGTATCAAAGAAAATAAATACTTTTTTCAGCTATTTTGACAGCTATACGGACCATTTTTGTACAAATAAAATATTTTATATGTGGGGAAGATGGTCGGGGGTCCGGGCAGCATCACATTCTCCACATATTAATCTACGGTTAACTATTAACACCTCATTAAAAATATTTTATTACTAATTAAATCTGATATCTTGTAGCTTGATCATCAATTTATAATAAATTCCTTGATAATAAAAAAAAAGTTTTAAAGTATCCTTACTTCTAAAACAAACAATTGTCGAAACATCAGCCTACCTTCTTGTTTTCACTACCCGATTACTTTCCCTTAAAGTTTACACCTCTTCTTGGATCTAAAAATTGGAGCATTTGAAGTTTTCTTCTTTTAATTGAATCTTATACTTCGTCTGTAAACCCATAGGAACTAAGTAATCCCTTGTATATTTTCGAAAAATATTGGCATTTTTAAGGGGTAAGATAAAAAGATTTAAAAGAAGACACTCAACGAAAGCTTATAAGTACATAAAACAAATTATATTTTCCTGGGTTTATGAGGTTTATTTAAGTTCTGGAAGTGTAGGCATAGATATTTTTATTCTTTTACTAAAATAATTTCACTATCAATTTATTTTTATTTGTTTATTTATTTTTTGTTTAATTTTATTGAAGTTCTATACAACCACTGAGTGGGAAGGCCAAGATTCGCTTCACTTGACCACACAGTGGGAAACATCTTATGATCAATGGTTTCGATCTAGTGGGATTTGAAGTAAAAAAAAAATATGATGGGAACGCGCATCATAAAACTTTTACTCATCATCCTACTTACCTCCCTTGGTTTTGTGTACAGTGATGCAGTCATGTTGAAGTCAATTCTGTGATTTTCGAAAAAAACAAAAAGAAGGCGAAAATTTAGAACAAAAAATTTTTATTTATCTGTAACATCAAAAATTCGCTGCCAGATGTATTTTAGTTTTAACTGTTTAAATAAACCTCATATCAAAACACATTCAGAAGAAAACAACACGATAATACATATGAATTCAATCTGCAGAGAAAGGACAGTCTTGCCTTTTTCTAATTCGAAATCGGAGTTGGTATTTTTCCTTTAGTTAATAATAAAATTCTTTAAAATTTTGGATTTATTTGTTCCTTATTACTGTAAACAATAAGATCTGGTTATTTCTTTCAAACAAACAAAATTGAATTGTGGGAAGATAGTAAATTACAGTAAAAGAAAGCTATTTATATATATGTGTGTGTGTGTAAAGTCAAGTATCGGCGAAAGGAAAATGTCAAAAAAGAGAAGAAGGAATAAGATCTAACACGTTTGAACTGCTATAACATACTACCTTTATTGGGGTACAATGCTTTCGAAGAATGGGCCAATTACAGGTGGCAGGGTATTGGTGTTCGCCATTTCAAAGAGACCCCGAAAGTAAATAGATATGTATGTGAGAAGCAGATGCTCTCAGGGGGAATGGGCGAACGCCCTGAAACTAAATATCAACTACGCACCCCTGCATGGAGTCCCAGGAGCCAGTGGACAGCAAGGAGAAGTTGGGTCCCTCTGTCGCAAATGCGGCAGAGAGTCTGAAACACCAGCCCATGTGCTGGGAAAATTTCCCAACAACTCCCTCCTTATAACACGCCGGCACCACAGGGTCAAAGAAGAATTGATGAATTACCTTGAAAGAAAATACTTCACCTGTTTCGAGGAGATTTATTGCGTTGATACCGAAGGATCCGTAAGATAAGCCGATATTGTCTTACTTACAAAAGTCGGAGCCACGGCTCTGGTCTTGGCTCCGACGGAAAGATTTGAGAGTAATGACCACGAAAAGGAAGGTGGAGTGGAAAGGAAAAAAAAAGGAAATATATGAAAAACGCATCACTTTCCTTAAGGAAAAATTCCGCGAGACCTTCGGATAGAGAGAGTTCACCGTGAAAAGCCTCTGGTTTGGATCTCGCGGAACAATACCAGATAGAACAAGGAGCTTCTTAGAAGGCCTAGGTGTTAGCATTGGGGATATTGCGATCTTGGCGGACAATATCATTTTAGACTCCCTAGGGATCATAAATCATCACCTGCATCGGAATTAGCTCTAGATTATTCATTGTTTTATTTATTTATTTTAGTAGGTGGACCTGTCGATTTGTGTGTTTTAAGTTATTTATTCATTCAATTATTTTATTGTTATTATTATTTTTAGTTTAACACTTTTAAGCTCTTTCCGGATGTGGTAACGTAGCGCCTGTGGGTATCTCCTCCCTTTCACATATGTAACCTTATCTTCTTTTAGTATGATCTCATGAACTGTCTTCCCGGTTGCCCCAAGTATGTCTCCTTTAAAAAAAATATCTTCATATTCCCTCTTAAGCCTCTGTGTCCAGTCCTCAGCTTGATTGATTGCTCCAACCCTTGCGCCCTAGGTTTTTCTCTGTCGTTGACATCTGTACATTTTACCCCCCAACTTAATCCTCCACTTCTCCTTAATATTCTTAACCCAAGTACCCACCTTCCCTACCAGGTCACATCCCACAATCACTTTGTATTCCCGTGGCATACTCTCTACAATATATACCGGCAAGTTCTCTCTACTAAATCCCCACCGGGTCAAACCTATCTCTACCTCCCCCTCTACCACTCAAGGGTCACCCAGGGTAATTAATTTACATTAACATTTATGGATCTGGTAACATACTGGCTTTATTGTATTCGGTACATCTCTTATATATATTCGATCAGCTGATCCCCTCAGTCAGCTGACATCGAAATAACAGCTGACTCATACCGTAACTCCCCCCACCAGTTTACGAACAATCCTGGTAAACTAATACTATATAATATAATAACATAGAAAACAAAAACAATAAAGAAAAACTATTTACAATAAATTAAAAAAAAACAACTATATACATATCATTAAAAAAGCTCACAAGTTCCCTTAAATAAACGCTAAATACATAATTTAAACCTAAGAATACAATTTTTTAAAAATTTCATACAGTAAATGAACAAGCTAGAATGAAAAAGAAAATATTCACAAAAATCAAAAACATAGAATGAAAAATACAATATTTACAAAAATCAATAACAACCTTTAAACACAAAAAAAACAAACAATAAATAGGATAAATAACTAAATTTTCTGTAATATAATCTAGTATGGGAACAATTCAGTTTTTATATTGTCATTGCCGGAATTTTAATTCTTCAATATGTACAGCTCTCCTCTTTTTGGGTTCTCTAATACTTTCTATTGTTAGAATACTGTGTTCCCTTATAATTATCATCCTGAATGGACCCTCGTATCGCTGTATCTCTTTACCCCTACCCCTGTTAGACCCCAACTTTCTATATACAATCGTCCCGATTTTGATTGCTCCCATCCTATCTGTAACCTTTAAATTCTCCTGAGTTACCCTCCTGGATTTTTTCTTTTCTATTCTTTCCCGGGCCTTTTGCCATAACTTACTTCGAGCAACATGGTTGTTGTGTATTTCCTCTCCGTCTGCTGCTGTGCTCTATAGTCCCGCCTGTGTCCTCGAAGCCCAAAGAGGATCTCAAATGATGAAAACCCTGTAACTGTATGTATGGAATGATTGTATGCGGCAATCGCCTTAGCCATTGCCCCGTCCGGTTCCAGTTCCTGGTCAACCTGATATAGTCGAAGATGGTCACTCAACGTGCCGTGAAGCCGCTCTATGCCTCCTCTACTCTTGGGGTGCCTTGGTGTGTTGAGATGCCATATTACGTCAAGGTCCTTCGTTTCTTTTCTAATCACGGCATTGTCAAATTCTCTTCCTGAATATGATGAGATGCGCTTACGGCAACTGCCCAGGACCTGAGGAAGGCGGTGTCGGACCTGGAAAAATTCACCGGAGAGACCGGAGAATTAAATAATTTTTTAAAAGGGGGCGACCGCCTAATGGCTGCAAGTGTTCTTCTTTTCTCTTACTGAACACTAGGAGATCTTCCATATAAATCTGACATACAGATTCGTCAATTCCCCTCAAAAACTCGTCCATCAGGCGCTGAAAGGTTATAGGAGTATTTTTCAGTCCAAACGACATTCTTGTAAATTCGTAGTATCCTCTCTCGAATGTAAATGCCGTCTTATTTTGATCCTTAGGATGCATTTTGATTTGATGATATCCGGCCTTCACGTCCCATGTGCTGAATACCGTCGCCCCACTCAGCTTATCCAAAATGTCTTCGAATTTGGGGATCGGATACTTTTCGTCAACGGTATTCTCATTCGGCATACAGTAATCAATCACCACCCTGTACTTTTCAGTAGATTCACCAGGCACGCTATTCTTCTTCATTGTCCACAACAGACTATTGTACGGGGAAGTGCTATCAATAATTATTCCCTGGTGTTTTAAACTTTGAAGCTCTTCTCGGATGTGGTGGCGTAGCGCCTGCGGGTATCTCCTTTCTTTAACGTATGTCACTTTGTCTTGTTTTGGTATGATCTCATGGACTGTTCTCCCGGTCTTCCCGAGCTTGTCCCCTTCTCAGAAAAAGATATCTTCGTATTCCCTCCTAATACTTCGTCTCCAGTCCTCGGCTTGATTGATTACTTCGACCCGAGCGCCTGCGTTCTTCCGCTGAAAATGACATTTGTAGATTTTTTCTCCCAACTTAACCTTCCATTTTCCCCTGCTATTCCTAACCCAAGCTCCCACCTTCCCTAGTAGGTCACATCCCACTACTTCATATTTCCTAGGCTTACTTCCTACAATATGTACCTGCAAGTTTTCCCTATTAAATCCCCACCGTGTCAACCCTCTCTCCACTTCCCTCTCTACTTCACAAGGGCCACTCAGGGTGATCAATTTACATTGGCATTTCATAATCTTGAGTGTCCTCTCTCCATCACAGAGCTTTTGCAATGGTTCTTGGCACATGATGGTGTTGGAACTGCCTCTGTCCACCAGGCACCTCACTCCTCCTATCTCTATTATAAGCAGACCGCCGCTCTTTTCTCTCACATTATAATTCAGCACTGTGCGGTCGCCTCTCCGCTGACAACCCCTTCAGATGTCTCGCGCCTTCCTCTCTACAGTTCCTCGCCTCCATTCTCCTCCGTTCCCTCGTATCCATCCTCTTGTTTCTACCTTTTCCTCTAGACTACCTCGGTTTCTTGGCACCTCGACCTCCTCTTCGGTCTCTGATGCTTGCGTAGATTCATCTGAAGATCTACTCAACCTAGGGTGGCTTCTCCTTAATTTTTGGGCGTTGATCTCCATGGGTTCACCCCGGCCCACATCTCTTCTTCGGTACAAATATGGGCACTTTTTGGCTATGTTTCCCTTATTCCCGCATTCAAAGTATCTCGGGCGCGAGCAACGCGCCACTAAATGCCCATTCTTTCCACAACCGTGACACTTGCGGTCCTCCCGCTGACTATTCTTTCTGGGTTTGGCTAGGCTTCTTCTATTTTCTTCGTTGATAGCTCTCTCTCTTCTACCATTCCCGTGTTCTCTCCTCCTCCAAGGGTTGGCCATGTTTCTTGGCCGTTGGTATTCTGTCCGGGTCCACCCTGACTCTTCTACTTCCATACTGGCCTCTACCTCTTGAGCAATTTCCATAAACGAGCTCTCTCTCGGAAATTCTTCCTCCTTCCCTAGCTCCTTTGCCAATTGTATCTTTAGTACCAGGGATAAGAATTGCATCTGACTCTGTACCTGGATTGTTTCCATTATTTCGCCCATTTTGATTAAAGCTTCCAGGTTCATGACCGTTTGTCTGACAATACTGTTGGCAGCCATTATTTAAAAAAAAAATGAGAGAATAGAAAAAAAAATTGAAAGCTGAGAAAACTACGATAAAAAATTCTTCTTTAAAGCAACTATTACTCCGGTATCTAAAGTTCCCGGGTTTCGGCATCAGTTAATTATTGGCGAAAGCAAAATGTCAAAATAAAAGAAGAAGGGATAAGATCTAGCACGCTTGAACTGCTGTAACATACTGGCTTTATTGTATTCCGTACATCTCTTATATACATTCGATCGGCTGATCCCCTCAGTCATCTGACATCGAAATAACAACTGACTCATACCGTAGCATACACATATATATAAACAGACCAATTTTATCCTATCGTTTAGAACAGCCTTGATGAATCCCTGCAAAGGGGGGCTTAGACGTCAAACATTAAATAGTCAAAAACTATTTGTTCTTTTTTTACCGCAACCCTCACCATCTTCTTGATGCTATAAAACTCTTTATTGCTAACCAACATTTGCCAGTCCTTCAAAATGGGGCGAAACGTTGGTTAACAATAAATAGTTTTCCTTTACTATTTTGATATCTTTATAGACTGCCACCGGGACTATCTTCATACAATCTACTTCATACGGCCAACTATCTTCTTCCAAAACAAAATTTAAGGAACTTTAGAGGATGAATTTTGGAAAATTCAGCATTTAAGCCCTAAATTTATCTTCATCACTAAGAGGCTCCCTTGAAAAATCCACGAAATTTTCAAAAAGTCTTCAGCCAATGTGTCCACTACTTAGAAGCAGTAGGTGAGATAGGTCTGCCATCGAATCGACTCGGTTTCAGAAATTTATCCATTGTTATTGTCGTTTATAGTGAATAAAATTGTTGTACTTGAACTGATATAATAAATCAAACTAAGGCCAGAATTAGGCTTTGAATAAAATATTTTATTCACTATAAACTACACATCTATCACAAAATAGAAAACTTGAGCAATTAAAAGTGACTTAACTAACGATAAATAATGTTTTCAGTTCATCACAATTACATACACAATATAGTAACACAACATAACCTCATCGCACTGTTTCACAACACCTGTTCAATCCAATATATTACCGCCAAAAGTTCCAACATTATAAAATGTACTTCAAAAATAGTTACTCTTAGATGCTCATCAGAACCACATGATCTGATTTCAAAGGTAAAACAATTGCAGTGGAGTCCTACCACTGAAGCAGTAAGATACCTTATAGTTCATCTCGATAGTCGCCTTACTCGGAGTTACCGCACTAATATTAAATTAACCCAAAGCTAAGCAAGATTAACAGTGCTATATCCCATCGTCAATAGGAAATCTGGATTCAAACATGATAAAACCATCCTTACTCACAAATAATATTAAAGCCATTACTAATCTTCGGCAATGAAGCCTGAGGAGCTGAATCCTATACGAAAAGAAAAAAATTACATTCATTCCAAAACAAAGTCCTGATAATCGCTACAGATTCCCTTTGGTCTATAAGAAACAAACAACTTCATGGCGAACCAAGTGGAACCTATAGATGATTTCATAAAAGAAAAAACGGTTTACAAAATTCCATTCCCAATTACCAGCAGTTAAAGGTGCAACGCAGGAGGTGTCCAGGTGAGCAAAATGCTCAAATGAGAAAAAAAAGATGTCACTTTAGGAGTGTACTGGTGAGAGAAATTCTGTCTTACCGTTGCGAGGAGGCCAGAACAAAACTGAATATAGGTGGGGAGTAACATAAACAAACGGCAATAAAAATATCAAAGGTTTAGCGTAAGGTAGACAGAAGTATAAACAAAACAGATGAAATACTCGGAAACCATGGACGTTTATTTCCCAACGTGAGCAAAATGCTCAAGGCTACACTTCTCCTGGGTTAATGTGAAAATTTGATCTTTAATCCATGAAAGCTTCTGGATTCAATACTTAATAAGGAATAACTGTTTCTTGACCAGTGGTAATGGAAGGTGATATGGCTTAGATCATGCTTAACCTCCTTGTTTTTAACAGGATTATGTATCCGCTTTTCAATTTAATAGCTGCTTAAGCCTCAAGATTATCTACCGAGCCCTGAGCGATCTATAGAACAGAATAAATGACCTGCAACAGCCGGATTCTAACCTGAGCCTGGAAGTTAGGAGTCCCAGTGTCTTATATGCTGAGCTAAACCACTCCACTTTTCAGTTGGAGAAAATATGCCATAATTAACTATTGAAATCTATTGAATTACTGTTTGCCAAGTTCTATGTTCGGTAACTTCCCAAACTTAGTTTTAGTTTTAGTTTGAATGTTGATACGAAACACCTCTTAAGCTTGTATGTTATGTTGCTCGTACAGAAACGATGTATTTCAAAACTGTGGCGCGATCTAACTCTTTGACAAGTCTAGTCCCGGTAAACAATCTTAGTACCTTATCTTTGTAGTGTTCGTGTAACTTGACAGATTCCCATTTGTTGACGTACTTGATCCTTCCTTTCAATTTTAAAATATGCTTCCTATTTCGAAACTTCACTTTCTCTAGAACCATTTTAATTCTTTGCGTTTTATTAGACTTCTTCACACTAAGTGAATATTATGTTTTCCCCTAATATTCTCCAACTATGTGATATTATCGGCGAAATGACATTACCCAAAGTTGGATTTGACATCTGGTATTTATTAATAACCAAATAATGGGTTCTTACTGTCATGTTAACCACAATTTTTTTTTTAAAAAAACATTGGAGCATATTAATACTATTAACTTAAATATTGTTTTGGCTAATACTTCTTGACTAATGGGTGGTTTAGAGATAACTAAGTTTTATAAGAGTTCAAGATTTAATTCTGCTAATTTAAAATCTCTTTTATGTAGAGTAGCTCTGACAAGTTCAATTTTCATCAGTATTCTTGCAGTCCTTTTGGTTATAGTTTTTAATCTTACCACAATTTTTGTTGTAAGTAAAAATAATACTTCATTTAGTGACTCTAGGCTCCAATCTGCATTTCTTATGCAGTTTCCTAGTCAAGATGTTGAACGTTATTATGATGTTGAAGTCACAAGAAAGAACCAACATCCCTCAGGTGAATTCCTATTTTAAATTCTACTTTATTTTATAGTATCAAGATTTCTTTGACCCATTTCTATATTGAATTTTAAGTAATGTTTTATCTATGCTTGGCTATTTAACACCAGCTGGTTTTATTTTCTAAATCTATCGCGTTTGTTGGTAGCTATATTTATTATTTTCTTAGTAAAGTATATTTTCCTATGGTTTTAAAAAAAATTATTGTTTTATTGTAGAAAGGTTGTCATAAAAATTGAAATACACATTCAATGTAACAATAAATAATGTCCTTCAGTGTATAATTTCCTGAATTGAAGCAGAATTTATCATAACTAACCTTTTCATTATGGTTTATTATTATTTATCATTTTTAAATGGCTTTGTTTGATTTTAATTGTATACCAAATGAGTACAGTTTTCAAATTTGATCCCTAAAATTATTTTTATTATTGCTTCTATTATGAATTAGTAATAATGTAAGCATTTTATTTCAATTCTGCATTTGAACATGTTAATATATATTATTTTAGAATATGAATTAGAAGCCTTGCAATCTTTGGACGCTGCTCTTGAGATGCTTAAACTGGGTAAAATTGAAAGAGCGCAAAAACTATTTGAGCATGCCCTTGCATTATCGCCAAAACATCCTGATGTATTAAATAATTATGGTGAATTCATGGAATACACACAGAAAGATATAATACATGCTGATCATTTATATTTTAAGGTATTTGTTTTAGGTCATTATTTTAGGTTCATTAAATTATAAGGTGAAATGTTAATGTGAGAATCATTCAAATATCGATTAGAACCAGTTAATAAAAATTTATCAATATTAGTAAATGATTTACTTAAAATGTATCATTTTTCTACATCAGTGGTTCTTAAAATGGGTGCCGCAAGTGATTGCCACATTCTCAAAATATTAAAAAAAGAAAAGAAAAGCATTAAAATAAAAAAAAGCTAGTATACAGTGCATACCAACATTTACTTTGCACTATTTTGTCTTCTTTTCCTGTATATTCAACTGCTCTAAGGATTATTGTAGTGTAAATTTTTTTTAGTCTGACTAGGGTGCTACTGTGTTCACTGAATAAAAAGGTAGGCATTTCTGCATCATTGATGAAACACCCCTCCTAAAGTATTTTTAATGGTCTCAACATGTGAAAGTCAGAAAGCGATAAATGTAAACCGTATGGTGGTTGTTTTAGTGTTTCTTATAACATTTTATGAAGCTTTCTTAGCCTTAGATGAATATCAGACCAAATTGCATTGTTTTTACTTGGTGAAATGTACTATTATTTGCTTGTCCACTTGCTCTCTGGAGCTGGAGACATGTCTCATGGTATGTCATTAAACGAGTGAGAAAAGGGTCCTTTCTCCTCATCCTGATCACAACCAGGAAGTCATTGGTAAATGTGAAGATGAACATTACTTTCTTACTAAAAATGCTTTCCTTTAGTGAATGAGCTCTTCTGTTTTATTCCTGAGTCTTTTATGATGTCAAAATATAGGACTAAAACATATTGAGGTTACCCTTCCCTCTATAAAAGAGCTTTACCACATTTACTGCAGGGACCCACTATAAATAGCTTAGTTTTTCACCCTAAGTTATGGTCTACTGCTAACAATTATATTATTTATCATTTTAGCATAGCTGAAGCTTACTGCACAAATAGGTGTAGTTTTAAAAGTAATGCTTTTAAAGCTTTTTTTTGTTAGTATAACTGTTCCTTCAGTTCCCCTTGAACTTGAGACCCTGTCATATATTTTACTACAACTTTTTTTCTGTGAGGATAAAAGGATGTTGAGGAGCCCTAATCTTACAGTTATCTACTATTTGTAATTAAGTTTCATATCAACTTAATGCAACAACTATCAATTGAAATGCAAGATTGTGACTGTAAGTAATAAGAGGTCCACCTATTACTTCTTCCTGACATCCACCCTACTACCATTTCACTTTTGGGGTTCAGTTTACTCCCTATAAAGAGTATAGCTCACATTTGGTTTACCAAACTTAGGAAAAAATGTTTATTAGTGTCATATATCTTATCAGGGAAGTGATTCATACTGTTATAGATTGTGCCAGGTGAAGCCTGGAAAGATACCCACCACATTCCATACTTCCTATTATTCAACTTTTATCACAGATGTTATTGAGATAGTTTTACTAGGCTCAATTACATACTAGGTCCATTATCACACCATTGATAGAGATTTGAATGTCTAATATTCAAGATAAAATTAATTTTTCTTCTTTGAAGGTCGTATGGAGTCCATTCTATGGTAATTTTTGAGCGTCTGTCCATTTCCATTTGCTCAATCTCGTCATCTTCAGTGAGTCCTGTTTCTTTCTGGATCCAAGCATTTTTTATTCGATCCCTTTTCCTCACATTCACAATGCTTCTTCCAATATTATTTTGCCACACCAGTAATTTCCTCTCCTGAGCAATAGTCAGTGACCACGCTTGGCATCCATAAGTGACCACTGGGCTAATGTAACTGTCAAAGACATGCCTTTTAAGGTCAATACTTGTTTTTCCTTTCATGATATGCCTGAGGGACCAAAACTTTTTCCAGCCGAGTGACAATCTCCTCTGGACCTCTTGCTCCTCTATCCGTGAATGATATTAACTGAGCCAGATAAATATACTCTTCAACTTATGGTTGTTAATTTCTCACTCCTCTTTTACGCCATTTGTCATAAGTTTCGTCTTCTGGTAGTTCGGATAAAGACTAACCTATTCACACAATGCCAGAAGCTGCTTCACATTCATCATTTCCCTCAGTTGTTCCATGCCTCTTGCAAAGAGCACAATATCATCTGCAAAATGTAGGTTGTGCAGCCATTTTTCATTTATTTCAATGCCTACTTCTTTCCATCCAAGACGCTAGAACACCATCTCCAACACAAGAACAAACAAAGTTGGGGATAGTGGATCACCCTGTCGCACACCCCTCTCAACATCAAAGCTTTGTCCTTTCTTTTCAGTAATAATATATGTTGTCATCTTCATACAAAGCTCTGTTATTATTTTGATATATTTGTCTTTTATTTCTATTGATCTCAGTGCCTTAGATATTTCTGACTGTATAATGCCGTCAAAAGCCTTTCCAAAGTTAAGGAATCAAAGATATAGAGAGAAGTTGTATTCATTTGCTTTGTTGATGGTTTGGTTTACAGTTTGAATGTGGTCCACTGTTGGAAATCCCTTCCTAAAACCTGCTTGTTCTTCGTCAACACATTTCATTATTCTTTTTGTTATCCGTTGTTTGAGAACACTGGTGAAAACTTTAGATATAATTGAACAGAGGGAGATAGGCCGATAATTCTCTATATCATACTTGTTGCCTTTTTAATACAGCAGAATTATTTTTGTGGTTTTCCATTGTTTAGGTATTGCTTCTTGCTCAAGAATCAAATTAAACAACTCTGTCAGTTCTTTAATTAGAATATTCTTTCCTGCTTTTAAAATTTCATTACTGATGTTATCCGGCCCAGGAGTCTTCTGGAATTTGAGTTTGTTTTTTTTTTTTCAAAATAAAAGCAACTTCTTCCATTCCATGCACACTTAATTATGAGTAAAAGTATTTAGTATCAAAAATTTGGGTGGGTGTAACTTGATGATCCTTTGGTCGCACTTTATTCTCTGAGTGTATTTTCTCATAGGTAAGAAGAAAACATTAGCTTGCAAACCAAAAGTTTAGTATTCACTGAGACAAAGTGATGGATCAATTTCATTCTCATTATGTAAGATATCGACAACAATAATAAATAATGTTTTCAGATCTGATTATAATCACATGAGCTATAAATTAACCCATAAGTGGCAGAAGGAATTGATCAGGACTTTCTGATGGAAAACTGTAAAATTTTGTTTTTAAATACATCATAATTATGTTTAATATTCAGTATTTCTTGAACTTAATTAGTATTAATTAGAAAAAGACTTGACTGTTAAAAGCTCAATCCCTTTGTAACAGTCGGGTAAAAATCCATGGCTGACAGCACCCCCATGGTCCATTGAACCTAATTAGAATCAGGCTTGTCCCATAGTATACAAATTTAAAAATGTTTTAGAATTATTTTTTGAAACCTTTAGAATTTCTGTTTTTCAATTGATTATGATTGAATTGATTGTTGTTGGTATATAAATCATTAATAATTTGAAAATGTTTATTTTTTATTTTTTTTTTTAATCTAGGCAGTAACACATAGCCCAGGGCATTCAAGAGCTATACTTAATCATCGTCGACTTGCAGAATTAGTTGAAGAAATGGACTTAACTACATTACGAAGAATTGATAAAAAGAGGGATTCAGTTGCTAGCATACCAGAAGCAAACTCAGCCCTCCGAAAAGCTAAACTTGAAGCATATTTTCAGGTACTAGCTTCTATTGCTTATTAGATTTTACTGTAAAACATGATTTTAACTTTTTTAATTTATAAATGATTAAGTTTATTTTTTTAAATATTTAAGTTTTTCTTTATTATTTCCATTCATTGACTTTGACTAATATTTTAAATAATTGTATTTATTTTTTTTTTTTTTTTTTACAACTCGCAATGTTTTGCATTAACCTTTCTTAGGACAATAACAATTAAATGCATAGCCAATCTTGAGATTTAGTGCTAATAACAACTGCAGTCCTGCCTAGTTAATCTGTAAAACTGAATTCTCTTGATCAGACCTAACACAATCCTCCTATCTACGTTTCGGTCAACCCATAGAGTGCATACTTGTTTTTTTTTTCTATGCAAAACCCACAATCCAATGCTATATTAATCCTAGTAGCATTTTTTTTTTTTTTTTATGTTTATAGATTAATATTCCAAGTAATGGATTATTTTGTGCTAACCGATTCGCCAAATTTACAAACAGTTACTCATATAATGAGTTAGAAACTTCTCATAAATGATGAATGGCAGTTAATAGTAGACCTGGGCAAAATTTATTTGAAGTAATATTTTTAGAATAAATTATTAAATAACCTAAACAAATTATTTTTAAAATCATTTATTTTATAATTTTACTCAGATCTCATTTTTTAAATAACTATTTCACAAAATGAAGTTATTCAAGATATATTGATGATTGATAAAATAATCATTTCTGAAATGATTATTTTATCAAATAATTTTCTCTGAATTTATAATTTAGACAAGAATATAACTGTCATGCCAGATTTAGTGTTACCAAAACTGTCATACATTTTGCACCTTGGCAGTGGCAAAGACAGTTGCTGCAATGGTTGTAAACTGTTTCCATTGAATGTAGTGCATCTACTTAATTTGTAGACTGCAAATGTTATTTCAGAAATGTAATTATTTTTTGTTTTGGGGAAATAATTTATTTCCTAAATAAGAAAAAACCGAGGTAGCAATTATCAAATAATTATTTCAGAAATATATTGTTTTATTTAAACAAATGATTATTGAATAAATAACTATTTTAAGAAATAAATGCAGGTAGTTAGTGGATTAAGATTATTCCACAAACTATTCATTATTTTGTGAAATAACTCTTATATTTATTTGATAAATAGAGTCAAGTTTATAAACAGTGGTAAGGAGCCCCACAAGCTGTGACATTATACCGCCCTCAGTTGTCATATAATGTGTTTTATGAGATAGCCTGATATTGTGATTTAAAAAATTAATATCATTTGAACTGATGGTTGTAAAGAACTCTTGTTTTCACCTAAATGTTTTGTAATACATGCAGATTAAGAAGAAATAAAAACATGCACATACCCTGTTCTCTGAAGGATTCATATAACAAATTAAAATGTGATTGACAAGTTATTGAATGGTGAATAATAAACAGACTGAGCAAACCCGAAGGTTCAATGCTTATACCACCAACAATGAACAACCAATATGATTATTTTTATTCTCCTAGTACCGAGATATAGTGAAATTCGAGTCCTTGTTATACTTTGATCTATGATGTATTTTTCATGAAATAAAGGAAGAAAATTTGAACAATGTAAGTTTGCACCTATACACTCCCTATTTTACCTTGGCTGACATTATTTACTCTGATCCCCCTATGTAGGTAATTTTTTATAATGAATTTTTATTTTGTTTGATAATTTTTTTTTTCTTACATATTATTAGTGGTACTTAAGTAATTTTGGAATATGAAAAGTTCAGTTCTTCAGTAAAATTTGTACATCATGTAGGTTTTATATCAAAGGAAGAGTAATGCTAAAATTAAAAAAATTATTAATTCTGTTTTCATATCCAACAGAATTATATATTTTTTTCATTTCAGAAGTGTTAAATTATTTCTGAGGGTTATTTACTTGCAAAGAAGAATCCTTTACTGTTATTTGTAAATTTTATACATTAAAATTAACTAGTAAAATTTATTATTATGTATGACCTAGATCATAGTTGACCCATTATGGAATTCCATCAAAATATTAGTCCGTCAAATTATCTGTTGCCAGTCATGCTTTTGAGTTTAATGCATACACTGAGGCTTCCTATATCCACCTCTTTAAAACACCTCAGATTAGTAGCTTTACTGATCATAAGTGGTTTTATTTTTTGTCAGATATACGCACAAAAAGAAAAGCAGTACAGTCATTACTTCTATGGCCATTTTATCTTTATCTCCCTTTACTGTTACCTACACGTTGTCTGCACTATTATCACTTTTAAAATGTAATGTTTTATCAGAAAGATCATAAATCACGCTTTATGAGTATTCAAGGCATCTTTTGAAGTATAATCATAAATTATTCCTTATGTCTTTGACATCCATCCTGCCACAGCAAGTTCATTTAGTGATCCCAATTTTGCACCAATTCCTTTATATTTACTGAGTCCTAAAAAGCTCTAACCACCTATTAGACACTTTAACACTGTTTCCTAATTCCTGGATAGTTTTAGCAGCTTTAGTTTGGACGATCAGTCTAGAAATGAAGCTTTTTTGAGGTTGTACCTGTTGAAACCATTTAAGTACATTTTTGTCGATAATCGTACCTACTTTAACAGCTTATCTTTTCTCTAATGTCATTTTCTCAGTAAAAATTTAAAATTTCTTCATAATTTTTTTAAATGTAAAAGGTTAGAGTTTTTCTGACTAAAAATTTTTTTTGTTGACTGACACCACAAAATTTTTTTTTGTGTTTTTAAAAACAATTTTTTTTAAATTGAAATTTATCATCTTTTCTTTTTCTTTTATTTTAAGAAATTTGCACAGTTCCAATCTTATTTTTCTAAGTTGAAATATAAAAAACGAATGACGCATAATGGGTCTGAGGAGTGAGAATTTCTATGAAAATCACCAAAAGGCAAGGAAACAAAATTTTGTTACCCTTAGTGGAAAATAACGTAATCCTATTCAAAAGCATATTTTTATTTCAGTTTTCAGAATAAATTCCTAATTAAATTGGGGATTCTAATTTTAAAAAATCATAAAAAATAATTTCTTTGATGCTTTGATAGTGTTTTGGCTTCATGTTCTAAATTATCAATCGATTTTCACCTTCTACTTGTATATCACACTGTTGGGTGACTATAACCGTTTTTTAAAATTAAAAGTAACAACTTAAAAATATGTAAATATTTAGAGCAGAATTGCTCAGTAATTAAGGGACTCCTCGGAAGATAAATGTACTGGGCCCAGGTTTAAGTTGCTGTGGTAGATTTATTTACATATTTATATCAAAACATAAAACCATTCATAGGGGTAATTTATCTCAGTCATTAAAATTTGGCTGTCCACATCCATTGGAGGAGTTTCTCTTGCAAATGAATCTAAATTCCTATACTTTCATGTCAGGAAATTAAAAAAATTGTCCATAAGTAACATCTGTTTGCAGAGGTTTCCCTGTGTATAAATTTTTGTATTTAGCAGTCATGATTCTTTAGAGGAAAGTAATACATGATGTTAATGAAAATTTATTCTTGGTTATTAAAACTATATACTACCTTACTAAATACAATAATTATATCAAGAAATAATTCATTTGTTAGATATATTTTAATTTTATGTTGTAAAATAAGTAAAATAAATTTACATATACATTATATTATACATCCTGAAGCTAAAATATTTAACTTTTACTTTTATCTCTTTTTATTTATTTATTTTATAATACTCCGAATCTACCCAAGTGGATGATTAATGGTTTATCCATTTTTGAGACATTAGCTTGTTAATTGGTTAATTATAGACTTTTAAACTTTGAGTAGTTTCTTTTATCTTAATATGTTTTTTGTATTCTGCTTGATTGCTTATTAAACTTGAACCACTTTATAAAATATTATTAAAAATTCTAATTTCAATGTCTTAGTGTTTTGGCAGAACCAGTAAAAAAAAAATAATTATGTCTCAAAATATAAATATTATTTAACAATGTAGATTTTTTATTCAAATTGGTTTTTCTATGTCTGTTTAAAATTTTTAGCACATGTTTAAAGCCTAGATATGTTTTATGATTCATTGCATTTCAATTTTTGTTACCTGAAGAGTTTAATTCATTACAGCCTTTGATGGATAATCCTTTACACTCAATTTTATTTAATTCTAATATGACAGTTGAATTAAATGTTACAAAATTAAATTTTAATGATTATTAATGTATAGATTCATTTATTTGTTTAATTGGGTATTGCCTTTTATAGAGCAATCCTTCATTTCATGATTTTCTCCATCTACTGAATTTGAGTTATAGATAAAAAAATATTAGCTTGTATGAGAGGGTTTACTGAAAGGGGTAATATTTAATAGTTCGACTATAGTTTCATCGGCAATACTTTGTTTCAGCATATTTACCATACTGTTGGTATTGAAGGTAATACAATGACTTTATCTCAAACACGTTCTGTTGTTGAGACCAAGATGGCTATTGGTGGTAAAAGCATTGTTGAACATAATGAAATACTTGGCTTAGATGCAGCTTTAAAGTATATTAATACCACTCTTATTAACAGGTAGTTCCTATTTATACTTACATATTATTGCAAATTTTAATTATTTCTATCCATTCGATTCATACAGTTCTGGAAATATTTACTTTTTATGGTTAGTAACAACTTACTAATACATATTTCAAAAGAAATGAAGAAAGTACTTTTTGATTTGTTAATAATTTCAAGCGAATATTTTGGTATTTCAAAAATCAATTATAAAACAAGTTGTTAATATGTGCGATTTTGTATTTTTATAATCATATATGCGTCATATGGTTGTTATTTAATTCTGTAAAATTACAATCATACTAATTTAGAATACTCTTGTCATTATAATCAAAATGATGGATTTTACTTTATAACATTAAATCCCATCAACTGTCTTCAGGAATTGCATACATTTCAGTACAAATGGCATATTCAAGTCCCCTCGAGTGTCTCGTGTGATCCCTGGAATGCATAAAATTTCACCTTTTTTACTTCTGATAAAATCTCACACTGCATATATTCTTCTGAATATTTCTCACTACCAATCTTGTGCCTTTACAGAGCACATCAGTAATGCATAGGTTTCTTTACAGCAAAACAATACAACCTATTTTCAAGTTCAGTTTAATTAGTTATAAAAACATTCAAAACAATACTAACACAATCAAAACAGAAAATACGAGCTTGTAACCTAACACGACAACAAATAAAATGGTGACGAACTCAGCTGGTCTGTTGCGTGACGTCATTCTCCATTTAACAAACCTAGTAACAGACTCTCAACCATGTTACCTGTTATATCATTTTAACATGGTAAAAGAAGAAAATATTTCTCTATTTCACATAAGTTTTTCCCATTTAACACATTTTAACATGTTAAACTAAAGGTCATGAATACCCCTAGTGATGATAGATATTCAGGCTGATATTGTTCCATAACGTTTTCTTGAAAATTGTCACCGTCCCCGCCCAGAGAAAGGCCCTCATCAATAGAATTACATGTTACAATATCGTCAGTAGTCTGTTTAGATTGAGTTATTAATTTTTTTCACATCATCATTTCCAGCAGCCAATATTGGTCTATTACTCATTTGTTCCATTGTTGTACCATCAGGATATATTTCTTCGACATTTTCACACAAAAGTTTACTTGGATTTTCTTATGTTTTATATGTTTTATTTTGTCTCCAATTTTCAGCAGCCAATTAGAAAACTCTATTATGTCTGCTTCAGCTCTCATATATTTTTTTCAATGTCATTTGTACATTGTGGCCATAGCTCATCATTTTTCAGACGTGCATCCAGAATTTGTTTTCTCCCACCTTTCTTCAATACTGGTAGAACTTCTCGAAAATACCTGTGAAGTAGTACAATCTTACAATATA
>NW_027110944.1:1343260-1366536 GCF_000696795.3 Halyomorpha halys | reverse complement strand
TTTTTTTTTTTTTTTTTTTTTTCAAAATGCAATATTATGCGTTCTCCATAAGTTAAATTCTATTTAGTTTTTTTGCCCATTTATATTATTCCACCTTACACTTAAAATTAAATATTACATGGTGATCACTAAAAACTTTTTTATATAATAGAGACATATGAGTGACTCATCGGCCACAAAAGTAAACAGCAATGTAGTTCCATCCCAGAACCAAACATAATTGATTTATTAGGGAATCTCTCCATCCTAGGGATAAAAAAGCTCAATCTGCATGTGGCTTGCATGTAGACCACTAGAAGTTACCTAGATTTGGCAATTGTTTGTCCCTGGTGGAAGAAGGTGAATTATCTTAAGGGTGTAGCAATGTGGAACATCTGCTTTACTGACATCCTCAACCTTGTTACTTTAAAATCACAGAGTGTGTGTTCCAAATAAGCACTTGTTATCTAACATAGGTCAGGTAAGAACTACATGAAGTTTCAGGAAAATTTAGAAAAACCTTGGGAAAAAAAGAAGCTGGCAAAAAGCACTTGAAAAAAATAGCTGAAATTGGTGAGACCAAAATCTGCAAGGTAGCCTAACTAAGGCAACATTGCCCCTCTACCTACGAAGATCGGTTACTGTCTATAACAGAGAGAATGACAGAGAAGGTGGCTGCATTAGAAGCACAGGAATTAAAAGCGAAGACGGCCATCATGAACCAGTTTAGTCTCTTTGATTTTGTGCTCATGTGCTATGGACTTGGAAATGCTGATCAATCCTTTCAAAGATTTCTGGATACAGTCCTACAAGGCCTTAACTTTGCCTTCACCTACCTGGACGACATTTTCATTAGATCCACAGACTAGAAGCACAAAAAAACACTTGCATTAAGTCTTTTGTGGCCTTCAGCAGCACGGCCTAATTATTGCTTCCTCGGGCGAGGAATTTGAATTTTTGGGCCATAAAGTGACGCAGCATGGAGCTATGGTACTACCAGAAAAAGTTGAAACTATTGTCACTTACTTATGTTCTTCTGCAGTTGCAGATCTACATAATTTTCTGGGAATCGTGAATTTCTATAGACATTGCCTCCCTCACACAGCTTCAGTAGAAACATCTTTAAATTTGTATTTATCAGACACTAAGAGAAACAACAAGACACTGATAGCATGGACGGAGGAGTCCATCAGAGTATTCTAGGGCTGCAAAAAAGCACTCTGAAACATAACCATCAGCGCGGATCCGAAGCCATAAGTGAATTTAGTTCTTATAAGCGATGCTTCAAGCTCAACAATGGGAGTGGCACTTTACCAAAATGAGATTAGCAAATGGTACTCCCTTGGGTTCTTTTCTAGGGTATTTGCAATGTTGCAGCAGAACTATGCCACGTACAACCACTAAATTTTAGCTATTCATCAAGCAATCCGGCATTCTTCCTCTCAGGCTGAGGGCTGTCACTTCACTATTTGGACGGACCATTAGCCAAAAAATATGTAAAAACTAGAATATTGCAAGAAGATATCATTTGCCCTTCTAGTAGGCAGTTGGCGAGTTCTCTGAATGTTGTCCCTATGAAGCATGGATGATTAAGAAAGTGGCGATTATCACCAACTGAATATAGTGCTCCCATATGTCAGGCCCAAAGTCGTATAAAAACATTAAAAACAGTATTAGTTTTTTCAATAGTAAAGAGTCTGTTATTATCCATGTTTATTTTTTATGGTTCAAATAAGTGTAATTTGATCATTTTTTATAGCCATTGGTTAACCTCCTAAAATTGGAACAGATGTTCAGTATAGTTCAATTCTTTATGTTATTACTTGTGCTCTACCAATAAATTGCAAATAAGGCTGTTATTTTATATTATTTTACTAAAGATTAAAGAACTGCTTCATAAGATTCATCTTCGGTATTTCCAGACATTTCCATATTTCTCATTACTATTCCGAGCAAAATTGGCTCCCAGTATCTGAAGACTATACCATCTTGGCGAATTTATTTTTCAATCTCTAAAAACCAAAAATCTTCCTATATTATTGACTTCCTCACTCTACATTTATCTATCCACCTGTTAAATATAAGATTTCAACCTCCCATCTGTACATCCCTTCCCATAGAACTACATCCTTTGAAAATTCCATTGCTTTCCATTTTGAACACCTTTTTTTTTTTTTTGCATTTTCTCTTACTAAAATGTATGACCATAAGGGAAATTGTTATCATAAATTATTGAGCTCTTAATACTGAAGTAGAAAGGATAATAAATTATAAGGGGCTTAAAAGTCCCAAATTTTGTCAAATTCGAATTTTCCTAAATTGAATCTGAAAATAATTCTATCTCAGTTTAAGTCAACCAGAGATTGTGAACCCTCATTTTACTGTTGAATGTAAAAAAAAAAGCCTTGATCTATCAATCTTTCTTTTTGTTTTAACATGTTGAACAGATTCGACTTATATAAGATTGTTTTATTATGTTTTACATTTGAATTATGTATTTTAATCATCATAGATAATAAAATTAGTTATCTGTTATTTGTAACTTAGTAATGTATTATAAATTAATCAAATAGTGCTTTCATAAATATATTTGATTTATAACTTGTTCCAGGATAGGGCATATTACTGTGGCTGATATACTCGAAATTCATCGAAGAGTATTAGGATTTGTTGACCCGGTTGAAGCTGGAACGTTGAGAAGAACTCAAGTTTTTGTTGGTGGTCATATTCCTCCACCTCCATCAAATATACCGCCTCTTATGGAACAGTTTGAAAAATGGTTAGTTTTTGTTGATATAATTCACATGTTTACATATTGACAATGTCATTTATATTTTTCTTATTCTCTTTTAATTGGCAGGTTAAACTCATGGGAAGCAATGCGTTTGCATCCTGTAAAATACGCTGCTTTTGCTCATTATAAACTTGTTTATCTTCACCCATTTAACGATGGGAATGGTCGAACGTCCAGATTATTAATGGACACAATTTTAATGCAAGCTGGCTACCCTCCTGTTATAATCTTGAAACAAGATAGGCACAGGTAATCGTACATTTTGGAAAAAAAAAAATCTTTAATAACAGTTTCTAATGGTATATTATTTTTCTTTAGGTATTATCAAATGATTGAACTTGCAAATGAAGGTGATATTAGACCATTTATCAGATACATTGCTGAGTGTACTGAGCGCACTCTCGATTTATTTATTTGGAGCACCTCAGAATTTTCAAGTGAGCTACCTGCTCTTGCTAATGAAATAAAAAAAAGTAGCCATGATCTTCGTTTCAATCCTGATTCATTGATGTCTGATAAAATAATAAAACAGGAACTTTGAGAGTGTAGCTAATTTTAGTATCGTCAACCATTGTTAATTCTTTTCTTAACAGTTATGTCATTGTATTGATAGGATAGAGCTATTTTCTATTTATGTCTGTATGGTAATTATATATACTTAAACCCCTAAGGTAAACTTTTTTAATTGGTTTCAGAACCCAAACATTTAAAAATTGAGTTATTAAAATAAAAATTTAAAAATTGGCTAAACCATTACATATATTTAAATTCTGTATCATAAATCACTGGTTGTATTATAAAATTATTCTTAATGTATAAAGGTGAAATATGAATTACAGATGAGATGAGAAATTACCATTTCAATTGATGCATCAAACATATGTTGGCCTATAATGCACTTGTTGGCAGTGTTGACTTTTTTTTACCCTCTACCTAGTCATTTCTGACCAGGAAGGAGAATATTGCTGCTAATACCCTTTACAGAGTGTTTATAGGCCAGATTCAAACCGGAAAGCTGTGAAAAATTGAAAATTTCATGAATCTTGAAAATGTTGAGTCTATCTTAGTGTATAAGTAGGGGATTCACATTTTATGATAGCCCACAAAAACAAAAATGCTGGTTTGTTTAAAAAAATATATTTTATACACATTGTACTGTACATGAAATTATTTAAACTCAAGTTTTTTTTTTATCCACAAATAGTCTAATACACAATTCATGAATGTGGTATTTCTCCGCATTTTTGTGTTAGTGAATTATCAAAATTCATTGATGTTAAACCCCTTAAATATTGAGTGATTACTGTACTTCTATCTGCTAAATCTTCAGCTATTTTCAAGTCTATGAGTCTAGATCCACTTGACTAAGTGAGGACTAATTCTAAGGAGTCCTGGTTTTCTTTTAGCTTTATTTTTCCGTCTTACTTGCCTGCCAAGTTCATGGCTGAAATCTAGTCCATGTCCATGAACAATGCTTGAAGATTTAGCATGAATACATTTTACAACACAGGCTGCCACATATAGTTGTGCCTTATCATCACAAAAATGTAATTCCATCCAACTAACAGTATATTTAGTATATATGTATATGTTATTACATAATGTTTCTTTTATACAAAGTAGCTTCGTGTTGAAAGACCTTCTAAATAAGTGAAGCTCAATCTGTCATTGCTTTCAGTGGTATCTCGCCTACTATCATTTCTGAGTTATATTTCTGTTGCATTCCTCCTGTAATATTGACTTATCACACATTGTTAAATATTTACACATACATCTGTATATTGAAAGTGAAAAATATTAATCTGCTAACCACAGTTTAAAAATTATATTTTTCCTTTTAGAAAAAACAAAACAACACTGTGTATTATAAAGGAAAAGTCTTGTTGATTAAGAAAGTTAAATAATACAAAATACTGTAATAACTTTTTTCTCATAAAAACTTTAGAGGATGAACTTTATATCATAATTTTAACTTTAATAGTTCTTTATTTATAAAAAAAAAGAAAGAAAAACTTACCATAACATATAAAATGTTTGATGAATTATTTTTTGGTATGCGACTTTAATAATTAGGTGCTTAATTATTAGTGCAGTTTTCTTATGATTTCTTGCTGACATATTCGACTTTTATTTAATGTATTTATTTTCACCATTGTTTTTAAATCAGTGATAATGTTTGAATAATAAAAATAATCGTTCTAATTATTGCTAATCTTCTTATTTAAATATGCCTTATATGCTGGATCCACACGTTTGCCACTTGCAGCAAACCCAAGACTTGTATAAATGCTTGGCAAACAAATAAATCAACAAACATTGGTACTCACATTATTATTTTGTTCTTTTGACTTTTGTTGGTTATTACATTTGATTTACTTTATTCTCATTATTAAAAGGAACAAAATAAAGATAGATGAAATGAAATAAAATATAAATATCAGCAAATTAGATGGTATATTATTAAATAATTCATAGAAATAGTAATACATAACCTATAAGTTCAACTTTTGTTCTTGATTTTTTATCAAACATTTGTTAATTTAATTATTCAAACAAATAATTTCTTAATAAACTTATATTTGTGCTGTGTTAAATAAAAAATATACCCTCGAGATTAATTGGCATGATTTGAAAAAGAGTATTTGAACCAAAAATATAAAATTTTACACTAGAGATGATTATTGAATTAATAGGTTGGGGGATTTCTTTAATTAAAACATCGAAAGTGCAAACAATATGCTGTTGGCAGTTCTAAAACAATGCTAACTGAACATAAACTTGTGCCAAACACTGGCACTCAATGGTCTAACACATTTAATTCAACTTATATAAGCCAAACCAAATAATTCATCTGTACACATGTAGATATGAGCATGTGTGTATTTGCCAAAGTTTGGAAAACGTGTACCAGCACCTATAGAATAATAATGTCTAAAATTATTTTATTAGTGTTATAGTATTAATAATTATATATATATATATATATATATATATATATATATACACTGTATATATAGATCGTATTTAAGTGTGTATTTATTTTTTTATGAGTTTTTTATTTGAAGTATTTTTATCATGTGTATGTAACAATCACTTCATTGTTATTAAATTAATAAAAAAATTTACTTAAAAATTACCATTAATTGATCTATTAATTACTACGATTTTTAATTCTTAAGCATTATTTTTAGAAAATATTTTGAAAGAATATGATATTTTAGCAACATAATATGATTGTGCAAAATCTTGACAGTATAGCAAATTCCAAAGATGGAACAACTTACTCTACACCTAGTTGGGCCAAAAGTAATTGTGATTGCAATTAATTTCCAATTATTGTAATTTGAAACTAGAAAATAAAATTACAATTTTGATTAGTGTTGAACCACTCTGATTGTAATAGTGGTCTAAAATCATATTTACAAGTTGTTCCAAAGTAATCACAATTAGATTTGACTGTAATTAGAAATTGCAATTACTTATTGCCCAACACTGACTACAAATAATTATTATTTGTATGAAACAGTTTTGCTGATAAAATAAAATTTTAGTTCCTTGTAGATTATTATTCCTAATGTTATGTATATTAATATTATAGTGTTACTGTACATTTAGTAATTTATTTCTCTCTTTGTTAATAGTCGTGAAAGTAGTCATCCTGTTGGAACAAATTTTTCTGTGATCTTATTAAAATTAATATGACAATTGTTAACTAAATTAAATGATTATTTAATTTATAATTTGTTGTTTTTGTTTTTTCCTGTGAAGAAACACTGAATGATAAAAGAAATTTGTTAAATTCATATAATTACATTTTAGATAACTTAGTTGTTAAAAATTAATGATTATTATGGCCCCAGCTTGAAGGCAGGAACTCCTTGGAAATTGATGGTTACTCCTAATTGCTTTATTAAACACACATTTGTTTGTATTCTGCCCTTCCAGAAATTTTCTTGGACCCCTTTTTCCTTGAATTGACTTCTATATTGTCTCTTCTATTTTAACTTCCGAAAGTTCTCAAGCAATTTGATAATTTTGTATTGTAAGATGTTTTAATTCTACTAAATTTAAGTAAAATGAAGTTTTAATCAAAAAGTCAGGTGCTAAAGAATTTATGGGCGATAAATAAAACTTTTTTTTCTTTTTGTGGTCTGATCATACAAATAGTGTTAGTGAGTTTTATAAGTTTTAATATGTGATTAAAACACTTCTTTCTAAAAAAAAAAAAAATGGTGTATGTATCTCACAACTTAATCTTACTACCCTGCTTTGAAATTAATCCTACATTTGAAAACAGTAATTTCTTTGTAACCTCAGGTGGCAATACTACTCCTTACTATCCATTTCAAGTATAGCTAATTAAAAGTAAAATCTGACCATTATCATTTCATTATAATCTTTTCTCCTTTAGTTAATTATCAAATTCTTCCATATTTTACATTTATTCATTTTTTTGTTACTGCTGAAAATGAGGACTGTTCAATTATTTTAAAAAAACAAAACAAAATAAAGGTACTTGAGAGGAAGCTTTTTTGATAATTTGGTATTTGAACCCTGTCAGACCAGTTCAATGAGGATAAGACCTTGCTGATATTCAAGACCATTTAATTGTACATGGATATGGCAGGTTTAGTAAAAATCGCTTAAGCCATTTATGAGAAAATGGAAAAAATCATAAGTAGATTTTGTCACATATTTTCTCATGTAATTGCCTTCCTATTCTATGCCGGTTGTAAGTCATGGCACAAGCTTTTTGATACAGTCCTCTTAGAACTTCACCAATCTACAGCACTTGAACGTTCTCATGGTGATCTCTAGTACAGGTTATATTAGGCAGGCACATATGATTTCAGGTGGACTCAGGGTTAAGAGTCCTTGCAATAAATAGCCTGTATATTATTTAATCCTTGAGAAGGAAACATATTTACTAGATAGGTATTATTGTTGACTGAAGGATTTTGTGAGTCACTTCCTTCAGGTCGTTATCAAAGCTTTTCTGACACTGGATAGTCCAGCCAGAAGACTAGAATAAAAAGTTAATGAGTCCAAAAACAAGTACATGATAACAGAGGAAATTCCTGAACCTTACAGGATAGTGATCATTGGGTCTCATACTTCAAAAAGGTTCTGGAGTTTATTAACCTGCTATCTGTAGTCATCCAGAATAATAAAGCAGATCTATCTTGAGATTTGAAGAAGGTCCCACTGATGCTCTTTGGGCTAACCAGACAGATAACTGGTGGTTTCTTTCTGAGCATACCAGGCTCAAACTGTATAAAACATTAGCGCTCTTCGTAATTGAGTATGGATCTGAGTTTAGTTTGACAAAATCTGTGGTTACCAAAAAAGACCTGATGTTCTGAAGCGAGAGGGAGGGAGTAAAAGTTGGGAAAAAATGGAAGGAACACACTAACCTGGAATTGTACAGTGTCTTTAGAGAGGCTGATGTCAGAACAATGAAGTTGAGGCATTTAATTTATGCAGAGCAGATAGAGAAATATCAAAAATTCTAACTCAACCAATTCATGGGACAAGGGAAAAGACCAAGGTTGAGGTGATCAGATGATGTGGTTGGAGAAACCAACCTTATCCTAGCAGTCAGGAACTAGATGGCATCAGCTATACACAAGATCATGATGATTGAGAAAGGCTAAGACTTGTAACCAGGTTGTTGTGTCCTTATAGTAATGAAGTCATTAGCTTACAATTATAATAATAATAATATATCAGAGTTTACATTTAATTTGTATTGTATCTTTGTTTATTTGATAAATGTTTGTATATCTGAAAAGGGTTCATATAAACAGTTTAGTTATGCCAATTCCCTTCGAGTTGTATAAATAAAAACGATCCTTTTGAACCTAATTTCAAAATTCTAAAATTATTAGTTGGCAAGTACTTGACAAAAAGAACGATAAAGGTCTTAATGCATCTGGAAATTATGGTGAACATAGAATGCTTACGAGTGCCTCAGCAATGCATATGAGCACCTCAAGGAAATAACTAAATGACAGCTGTTAGACTTATACTATGCAAGAGACTTAGTTTTACTTAAACTAGGCGTACATTGTCTTTAGATCTGTACTACATACACGCTATGATCTCCTACCTATCCTAGTGCTACTAAGTGACCATTCCAAAAATGCACGAAACAGTCATAATATATATTTTGCCACTGCCCCCCTCCCGGGTATTCTAGAAGACCACTATCGAACACAATGGCTCTCATCAAAACACAAGTCGCCGCTTGCGGCAACTTAATTAGTTAAGGTTATTGACGATATCAATGATTCCACCTGCAATGCAACAGAAGAATTTAACGATTTATAAGTTTCAGAACAACCTTCTCCAGCTATGCAGAATTAACTTCCAATTGTTACTACAGTTCTCTTTAAGATCACACCAAAGCACGAGTTCTCGAGATTACGAGATAAGAATTCTTCAATCGTTTACATGTATAAACTCCTTAAATATGAACTTCAAGACTCCTAGCCGCACAGCGTTCCTTCTAGTCTAATACGAACTAATGTTAAAAGAGGGCTCGGTATTGCATGCAGATCGTAACTTTTCTACCCTCCAACGAAATGCATTACTGTCTGACTATCATTAATAAATAGTAGAATCATGCAACCACCATTACGGTACCTGAATTACAACTGACTAAGATCGCGAATCCAAGCCAAACAGTTGTATTAAACTCATCCAGATCAATGTTATCTAAAGAAGTAGGCCCATGACATATCCTCCCAAGGGTAATACGTAATACGGAAGGATAGGCAAGGACTGTCTTAGTCCTCAGGTTGGCACTTCAAGAAGATATTGATGCCAGTTTTTTTCGGACTTGTGAGTGAGTTGAGTGAATGAAGGCTTCAGGTACGACGCTGCGGACTCCTTAGTGTTGTTCATTGAGAACTCATTAAGTAAGTAAATATGATTTCTTATTAAGAAGCCAGATGCCACTGTGTGAAGAAGTTACTACCCCACTCTCGTTCCTTCAGATTGATCTTACGGATTTAAAAGACTTTTTAACTTTTGAAAATGAGCATTGGTGAATCGATTGTATAGGTAGTTGATGAGACAATCACCTTTATAGTAGGTACCAATACCTCTAAATTCGTTATATCAGCAACTCTTTGTCAGATTGGCCATCGTGTAGCCTTTTTTCTCTTGTAGGCTGTCGCGAAGTAAAGTATGCCATTACCGAGAAAAAAACTTAAACTGTTGAAGTGGAAACACTAAGGAAATGAAGGTTATTCCTGATCTCAAGACATTTTCCACTGATAAAAGAAAATTTTCCCATTAAAGTTTAAAAATTACCGCTCAGATCAAAAATTATATGGTAGGCCAGGGTATCACTGTATAAGATATAGCTTATAGACCAGAAAGGAGAATATTGCAGCAGATATCCTTTACAGAGTCTGTACCTTCTTCAATACTGTTACATTATTTAGCTGGAACGCAAAAATTTATCATTAAAACTATAATATACCACTGTGTACGATCCTTATTCTCTTAACGGCATAAGTACTATAACCTCAGCCTGCCAAGCTTGTTTAAAAATCATTACATTTTGTCTATAATTAATGAATTCTGCTTTTTTAATTTACCTCTATCCAGTCATTTCTAGGGAGGAGGTTGGCTACAGGTTACCAACCTATTCTAACCAGAGATAGGGGGTCAAGGTTTCATTCAGGGGGCCGTCACGAAATAATAAATAAACACAAGTAATTCCCAAGGCCGGATCCGAACTTCGCACCGCTGCAGTTGAAAGATTGCTAAGGTGACGACAAGTTTATTCTCACTTTTTGGATTCATGCCTTACATCCAACCTCTTTCATGTCACAAAAACTCGAACAGTTCCTGTATACTTGAGGAGTCGCAACGAGCCGGGCTCCTTCCTTTCATTAAAAACACTATAACGTTGTAATTTAGGATAATATGACATTGGCCTTGAAGTCTCACGAATTGTCTATAACAGTTACATTAATTTATATTATAAAAATGTTTTAAACCAAAAATCTTTTCAACTCATAGTTACCTGAAGGTTCATTCTTATTGAAAAGTTTAGCTCTATGTCATTCCTGATTGATGCTTGAAGTTTGAATGTTGTTTTTTTGAAATATTCAAGTTTATATATTGATATATTAAGAATCAATTTTCTTACTTATTTGAAGGTATTTAAAAATTAATTCTGAATATTTTTCTATTGTTTAAGATGAGTTTTATGTGATAAACTTTTTATTTTTGTTAAGATTTATACTATCTGTTTATATTTCAACATTGCAGGGAATAAGTTGTACAAAATGCAAGATATAGAACGACCTGTCCCGCAAAGTACTTGGCATTACTCTTCAATTCATATGTTTTGCAGGGTATGTGCTAATACCAATGACTACCTTATACCAATTTTTAGAGGTGAAGGAATTGACTATCAACTTCAACTTAAAATAAGTCAGCATTTGCATGTTGAGGTAAATATTGTTTGTGAATATTAGTATTCAATTTATTATTTAAAGTGTTATTGAGCTTTTGATTCTCTGTATTATTCTTTGAAAACACTGGTGTTTCATTGGTAGAATAACACAGCATAGGTTCTATGGAAAGTTATTCATCTTGTTGATTTACTAGAAAGGTTTCAACCTTATGTTTTGTATTTTTTATTTATTAAGTGGCTTCAAATTTAGAGTACCATTCATTTTGTTAAGATTAATAAACAATAACTACTTTTCATGTATGGAATAACTGTCAGTGGTCACATCTATTAGTCCTGTCTTCATCCTTTCATTTCCTTAGGATGATCCTAAATTTCTTCATTGTATTTATATGTAGAAGTTAACTATAAACTTTTTAAGTGACCAGTAATAATATCTCTCAAACATTAAGGATTAAGTAGTTTTTTATTTCTAATAAACATTTGGAACAGTGTTTATAACTTTAAGGTGCAATTAAATTGATTTTTCATTTATTTAAAAACAAATTTGATCCTTTTTTTCTCAACTTTATTCTTTTCAAAACCTTCCAACGTTTCGACCCTCAGGTCATTTTCAAGGATACCTTTACTTTGTTGTCATTTTCTCTTTTAAAATTCTTTAAAATGTCGGCTAATTGCCTTTGTCCCATCTATAACTTCTTCTATATAACTCTTTCTTAAATTTAAAACTTGTATTAACCACTTCTCTTCTTTTTTTCATTTACATTTTTCATGTCAATTTCAAACCTGATTTTGGTTTTTCTGTATCAAGTTAAGTTTTTAACCAAATCACGTTTTTGTTTTTAACTCTTTGTATGCTAAAACTGATTTTGTTGATAAAAAAAAAAAAAAAATGTGAAATGTTCTTAGGGACTTATATGGAGCGCTTAAAAAATTATTATTTGTTTATACAAAATGTATGCTAGTAGATGTGGGGTGGCATCCCCCATTTTAACCAAGGTGGGGTGTCAACTTTTCATTTTGTGGGAATGCCACAGTAATGAAAGTCAATCCTCCAGGGATTTGAACCGGCACCATTGCAGTTCTAAGGTTGCACAGACCTACACCTCAACTTCCTCATCTTCAGATGACCCAATTTGCTTGTTTCCATCTCACTGCTTCCAGTTGACATTATCCTTAGTGAAAAATATGTAGATAACCTTCTCCTGATCCTAAATCTCGATAAAATCCCTAATATTATATCTACCTTTAATTCTTACCACCCTTGTCTTGCCTTTACTATTGAACTTAAAAACAATCACTTCACTGGTTATCCTGACCTCCATATCGTAAGAAACCTCGTCAACACCATATCCACTAACTGTTATTCTAAACCTCTTTACTCAGGCAGACTTTTAAACTACTACTCCCAACACCTTTACCATAAAAAAATTAACATAGCTAAAAATCTTATTCACTGTTGCCTTTCCCTCTCTAATTCCCATTTCTATGAAAATAACTTACACCACATAAAACAGATATTCTTAACTAATAAATTTGCCTCCCATATCATTAATATACTTATGAACAACTGCAAAAATCGTCTCACCACTTCAACTAGTTCTTCACAATACCTCTCTCTGTCCCCTTATACTGGTCACTACCATATATACCCTCTCTTTCAGATAACATCCAATAATTCTTACATTCCACTTTTCCCGTCTTCAAATTGCATTCAGATCCCCTTTTCCTCTACTGGATCCTCAGTATTTTTCTACTGGAATTGTCTTTTCTACTGAACTGTTTTCCATTAAATACCTTATCTTTGTCAATCAGCACTGACAACCTGTAACCTTGGCATAACTCAGTTTTTGTAATTTATATAATTATATATAATTAATACTGGTGTTTGTAATTATATGGAATCTTCTAAAAGATTCTCTTATAGAGAATCTCAGGAAAAGTTACTTTCAAAGAATTATTAATTTGTCGAACTATTATTCGTTGAAATAAATATGTTAAAATACATTTATAAAAAGGATTTACGAACCCGATCATGCGATGCTGCTATCAATAATCGCACTCTACATACGTCCGTCCAAACCCAAATCTACTTAATCAATCTTGACGTAATCCTCTCACCTACAATTTAGTCTACTTCTCAGACGTTTACTCGATGCTTCAGTATTTATTAACATTTTAGGTATCCATTACAACTTATAGACCCTTCTTATTTGCTGCAATGCTTTAACCTGAATTGTATTTACCTGGTGAATTACCTGGCTGTTAACTCTTACTAAAATAAATAGATATTGGAATATACATTCATACATTATATACATATAATACATACATACATACATTTTTTGCAACAATAAAAAAAATATTCTAGGCCTAAAGTTTTTTGGAAGTAATCTTTTAAAATATTCTTAAATTTGATGCTAGCATTTATTTAACATAGGATGATCAAAGAAGAATATTGTGCAAACCATGTTTCTGTAATTTTTATTAATGTTCTTTCTGTTTATGATAGATGTTTTTACTTTTTGAAGTTGATTTATTTTTAAATTATTAATTCTATTTTTCTCTGTCTTTTTATTACTATAATACATTGAAAATATGTTTATAATAATTTATTATACTATAATATGATTTAATTGAATGGTGGAAGTGTACTTTATATAGTGTTCTTAGTAGATAGATGAATAGAATTTTTCATTACAGTTAATTTTTTTTTCCATGCATAATATTTTTTTGGAAAATGAATTTTCGTCAATGAATGTCCATTTATCTGGTGGGGTGTTTGCTTAGACATACAAAATAAACATATAGGTTCAAACTTTTTAAATTATATTCTTTTACTAACTCTTTTCTATAGTTAAAACTTGTTTTTAAATAAAGATATACATTTTTATAATCTGGGCTGTTCAGATTGTTTGTTTTTGTTCAAATTGTCAGGTTACAATTTCTAATAATTTTAGTTCTTGTTTTCCTAAAAATGGCACTCTAAATTCCTTTAGAATGGAACAAATTGATATAAAATGAAACATATCTTCTGGTGTGTTCATGCTACGTAAGGAGCCGTTTCCCCACTAATCGTGCCACAGTTTGTAATTTAGATTTAGGGGCTCACCTTTTGCTTTAAAAATTATTCAAATAATTACTTATGTGTAAATTTAATGTAATATTTTTTCTTTATGTTAAAGTAGTTTATATTGCAGGTTACTGAAAATGATTTATTGCCTACTCAAGTTTGTTATCCCTGTGCATCAACATTATTGGCATTTCATGAAATGTTGGAAAATTTTGTTCAAGCTGAGAAACGTTTGAGCAGCTTTCTTTCATTAAACCGTCTAAAAAATTCAGCAAGAGATATTGAAACGGATTGTGTAAGTTTATTCCTTCAAATTTGTTATCATTGTTCTTATTCATGGATTTATAAGTTATTGTAAATTATTTGGTACCTTCAAATCCTTTGTTTTGAATAATCAAAATAGGTTCGTCTGATGTTTTATATTTAAACTATAAAAGGTTAAATCATCTTTAATATTCTCATTACCCATATAATTCATAACCCTATGTTCACCCTTGCGATTGGAACCATTTGGTGGTAAGCTGACTAATAAAGAGACATTTGGAGAGTAAAGATATATACAATGTTGATAAAAGTAATAAAAAAATATCATGTAGACATTAGTTGCCATATTCATTTAGAGAAACCTTCCTTGACAATGATAATGTCTCCAGCTCATAAACTCCATCCATTCTACAATTTACATAAATGAGTGCAGAACTAATCCCAGTAAGTGTGATGTGGAATCATTTATTTGTTTTGTTTGCGTTAAGGGAAGATTAGCTACTGAATTTCTTTCAAAAATTGCTTATGTTTACAGATAAGATGTAATGATTAAGTAAATCAATACCACCAATCAAATTGCCAGAGGTAAAGTAGGTTTTTTTTACTATCATTATATCTAACTGTGACATATGGTTTCAGTAATTATTCATCTTTTAAAAAAGAAATAAACCATACTTCTAGGTAGTAAATTCTTCAGCTTCCTGTTGAACAAATGACAGGCACAAATCATTATCATTGAATTTTGACAAATACAGTATGGTATGTCATACTTCAATAGCTAAATTAGCCATAGCAAGAATAGATGATCTGAAGCTATTACCATGTAATAGCTTATTCCTTATCAATATAAATATATTATTGAGAAAACCAGCATAAATGAAAAGTCATTTATTGGATATTTTTAGTTCAAGAGAAAAGTAGTTTGCATACTTACACAGGTTTTTGAAATAAAAATTGACAAATGCTAGAATGCATAGTTGAAATTTGATTAAATTTAGAAAAAATCATTAAAAGAAATCCACAAAGGTAATTAATAATTGATCATTGATTCTATTAAATGAGAAAAAAGGAAAGTAAAGAGAATTGAGCTAGAAATAAATGCCTACAAGGGGTTTTAAGGTAATACTATTGACATAGATTGACACAAGAACAAAGTTCTTTTGCAAATAGAAACACATAGGGAACCTTTAGATTAGATTAAATTTGGAAAAAAATCACTAAAAGAAATCCTTTAAGATATTAAGAAGTGGTAATAAATGCTATGAAATGAGAAAAAAAGAAAGAGAGTGTAATCAAGCTAGAAATAAGAACCAGCATAGTGGTGTTAAACGTAATACTACCAACACTGATTAATGCCGGAGATCTTTTACATATAGGATGGATACTGAACCTTGAGGCCTGACAAAAATCAAGACAGTAGACTCAACATAACTATGTATCATATATGTAGAATCAACTAACTGAAAGATGATGCTGAAAACTTAATACTATTCTTCCATTTGGATTTTGTCTACATTGTTGTTCTCAAACTCAAAGTAGAACAATTAACCTACACATTTTACAACGTACAACAACATGGAGGTTGTCTATTGGCCTTTCATGGCTGAGTTGATCTTTTGTTGTTCTTGCTGCTATGTAGGGGAGAATAATGATTTATTGAATTAGATAAATTATTTAGTTAAGTTTTTCATTTGATTTTACTATGTTTTTTTTTTTAATTTTGAATCCATTTTGGTAGTATTTTACAGATCAATATAATGATCTTGTAGTAGACAATAGCTGTTCTACCAGCAACCTAGAAAAGGTGATGAGCTCCGATGAAGTAAATTCCTACAAATTTAAGCAACCTGTTAAAAAACGGGTGAGTAATTTCTTAAATAGTTTTACTTTAAATTTAATAATTTTAGTTTAGACCTGAAAATTTATGGTAGACATATTTTTTGCTTGATTCAAAATATCTAAGTATATATTTAGCGTTCCCAAGTCGTTTGAAACATTTTCCAAATCAATTTTAACCTTTTTCCATTTTCATTGTAACTTTAAATGTAATAAATTTAAGTTATTAATGTTTAGTAGTTAGTACTGGTTTCTGATCAAGCATGTGAGTTTTAAATTACTTTGATATTTTTTCAGGTATATACTTTGTATTATTTGGTTTCTCAAGACTCTATTTCCAAATTTACTATCTTATAACTGATTGAGCTTGCGCATTTTGCTTTATTGTGTTTTATACAATGCATGACTTGTTTATCAGGCTTTCAAGGATTCTCAATCCCTTTTTTAACTAATTTTTTTTATTAAGCATACGCATTTTTATATTACCGTTATTGCTGATATTTCCTTCTTTATGAGAATTGTTTATTAGGTTTTGGAAGACACTATTTTCAAATTTACTATCAGAAATTTTATGCAAATTTCTGTAACATTCTGTAAAAGTTAGAGGTTAATTTAGTAGATAATAGAATATTTATTATTATCTAGGACACAGATTCAGAATTTCTTTTTATATTTTTGATTGCTTATGAGCGTATTGAATTGTTCTTATTGTACTATCAGATTATAAATTACACATGTTCCAATTTCTTAAATAACACTGTTCAAGTTTTATCTGAATAGACCTAGAATAGTATAGTAATTCCTAGTTGCACAATTGTAAATCATTGAGCAGATTTCAAATTCAAATACAAATAGAATCTGATAAGTGATCCCTATGTTGAAAAAAATTTCTTCAGTTCCAATAAGATGAAATCAGCATGCGCCATTAAAAGCTGATAGTAAATTTGGAATTAGTATTCTTGAAAACCTATAAAATGATAACTACCAAGAAAAAAAAATCATTGTAATCTTAAATCGAAATGAAAACTATTTGAAGGACAAAAAATTAATTTTTGAGTAGAACAAAATCGAATAAGATATAATTACTAAATTAGTTAAATCAATGGCTAAAAGGCTAAAGTGTTTAATTCAACAAAACTGTGAGCCTGTGTGTTTTGCCATAAGCAAGCCCTGTGGGTTCAGGAGCTCTCCAGGGTCTTCCTAGCCTCATGAAGTGGGTTCCCCTCATTGGGTAAAAATCTGGCAGTCGAGCATGATTCTGACCAAACCACCTCCTTGCACAACCATTGGTTTAGTAACTGTACTTCCTTACAAAGTACTGCACTCTTGACCCTTTATGGGTTGTGGCAATACCGATTTAATTTAATTATTTAATTTAAATCAATGTAATCCAGACAAAATCCACTATAAATGTACATTGTTATTACCCTAAGGGGACCAAGTGTCTCAGAATAAAATTACTTTTCATTTTATTTCAAAAATTTGTCTTTTCATAGTTAATCTATCATTTGACTTTAGAAACTCAATATTTGCTCTAATTTAGAATTTATGTTTTCTACAATTTTAATCGTATATTTTCAATAGTACTGTAGTAAGTTACATACTGGATGCCTGGCCATTATTGTGGATCATAACCTAACCTATGATTATAACTGCTCAACTTTTGTTCGCTATAGTCGCTCAAGATATAAACAAGCCCCCAACGAATCCTTTTCAGTTGAGGTCAGATTCTAAATTTTAATAAACATGAATCAGTTTATGGTATCTGGTTAAAACCCATTGCAATGGTTGGATATGTAGTGGATAAGTACTGTTGCATCATAAAAACTAATTTTGTGTTTTTAATATTTTAGTTGTTAGTGGAAAGTGAGAAATTAGTGAATTTAGTACCCGAAAAAGAAGACATTGTGGAAAATAGGTTAGTTTTTTTTAACAATTTGTATTTTTTTTTTAACTTCTAAAGTATTAATATTATTACCACTCTTCAGTAGTAAACAAATATTTTTTATGAGGTAATGAAGTTAATATGCATGTAAAAAACCTGAGAATAATTTATCAACAATGATTCCAGAAGAATAAAATGTTTTTTTATTAGTCTGAACATTTTGGTCCTATTTGAAAGAGATATTATTACTGATAAATAATATTTATAAAATTTTTATTCATTTTTTCTTTGTTTGATTTTATAATTTGTTTCAGTTGAAACAGTTTAAACCATACTCTAAAGGGTTTTTAAGATGTTTAGATACGATACGGCAAATCTCCACCTCAAAATAGTCTCTTGTTGTGAGGCATTATAGAAGCTGTAAAAACCATTCATTGAAAACATGCGTAATTTTATTAATTTTAGGAGTAAAAATTGTAGAAATCTGATAATTACTATTATTTCTTGTTATTCTAGGGTCTTGTTTTTAAGTTGTTTTAGAACAAAACTGTAAAAAGTAGCTGTTCTTTAAAAAAATCCATTGGAAAAAGGGAAATTAATTTATTATTGATATTGGGTTGATGTAAAAGTAGTGCAATTTTTCAATATTTATTAAGAATATGCCATATGTTTACTTCAGTAAAATATTTTTAATTGAAATAATTTCCATCAAAATCTATTTACTTTTATATGTAACATGGCTACTTATTCCCTACAGGAAAGACATTTGAATCTCTGGAAAAAAAAAAGATCCAGTTCTCATCACATATATCATCTAGAAGTGTATCATTTTTTTTTCTAGTATTAAATACATAGAACAGCTTTCAATTTCATGCTCCAATTTTTTTCAGCGCTCATTTAACTCATGTATCATTGACTTTTTTGTTTTACAAATGCCCTATGATAGTGCATTAGTTCATGCTGAGTTCTGATATTTCTCATTTGGTTTTGGTTGGGTCAATTTCCAGTGTTGATCTCATTGTCAGCTACAAAATGAAGCTGAAAACTTTAGGAGAAAATAAATTTCAAATTATTAGTGGCAATTTTAAACTCAATGGTTCAAAAAAATCTTTTATTTTAATATTTCAAAATTATTTTAAAGTGTTCTGAAAATAATTATATTTTAATTGTTAGTAAAAATTAGTCTGTAGTTATATAATGATTAATATTATCTCTTTAAACCGCTAGGAAATTTATGAGCAGTTTCTTTCATTTTAAATTCTTTTTAATAAAGGTTGTTATTGGATTGATTGATTTTGGTAACATCCTCCTTTTTCTTTTTTTCTTTGCTGAAAAATATACCTACTGATAAAATAGATAAATCAGAACCATTTAGGTTTCACGTGGGTGTCAAATAAGGAGACAAGCCTCAGCCACTCTTGTTTATTATTTTCATGGAAGGAATATGAAAAGTCTGTAAGAGGAGAACAGTGGTAGGATACTTGAACCTCTTTACCAGTTCTGGTACAAGCACCTTGCAGAAACTATAGGTAGTATTAAATGAATGGAGTGAGGAGCTTCAGCTGAGAGGTATGAGTATTAATGCTGATAAAAGCAAAGCTATGCTTATTGGAATAGATAAAGAGGAGGGAGTGTTAACCTGTAATGGTGGGATACCTCTTCAATTTGTGCATGCCTATGAGTACCTTGGAAAAATATTTAGCAAAGATTGGAAAGTTGATTATAAGGTGCTTAATAGAGTATAAAAATCTAATGGTGTACATTCCCAAATGTGCTCTAGAATTTCAGGAATGAAGGAAATCAGCAAAAAGACAAAGCTCCATCTATTCAAAACAGTATTCCTTCCAGTTTTGCCCTTTATTCGATTAGAGCATTGGACATTTCTGGATCATCATGCGAATAAAGTGATGGTGTAGGAGATGAGGTTCCTGAGAAAGATCTAGGGGAAAATCTGAAGGGTAAGAATTCAAAATTAAAGTATTCAGAGAAACCTCTGGGTTGGAAAGGTTGGGGGTTAGCATAAAATAAAATGATTTGGCCATGTGAATAGATTGGGCGATGATAGGAAGATTAAATGGTTGATTGAGGCCAGACTAGAAGAAAAGTACTCCTGAGGCCAACCGAGGCAGATATACATGGATTACATTATCAGGCTTTGTAGAGCAAAAGAGGTTTCTCTTTGACAGAAATGAAGGAAATGGCGAATGGTCGGGACAGTTGGAGAAAATGGACTGAGGCTAAACATCTGCGCCCTGTTGCAACTTGGAGGTAAAGAAAGAAGAAGATGGAATAGATGTTTGTACTGATTTAGTTTCAATTGGATTAATCATCATCTGAAGATTAATTTATTTGTCATTCCTTAGGAAGACTTAGTGGTATTTTTTTTCTACATAACATGTTAGTAATTTTTTGATGGGTAGAATTTTAAAACTGCTTTGCTCTGAAACTTTTATATTTCTTTTGTTGGTACATATTAATATTTTTTTTTGGAAATCACGAATTATAAAATGGAAAATTATTTTCTCTAGTAAATGTTTTCTTCCTGAAGATATCTAACTAAATTAGATTACTTTTTTTTCTGTGATTTTACAATTTTATTGTAATTTAACAATTTAGACTTTCCTTTATTAATTTTAATCATTTTGTACTTTTAGTTAAATATTTTCATAGTTTCATATAAAAAATTTTAAATATATTTACATATATATATATTTTTTTTTTCAGCAATTCAGCTACATCAAACACTGAAAAGAAGGATTACAAAGACAAAAAAAAGAAAAGAAAAAAAAGAGAAAAACTGAGTAAGTGTACAATTTGTGGAAAAGTATTTCATTATGTACAATACTTAAAATCTCATTTGTTGAGTCACTCTGATAGTAGGCCTCACCTTTGCCACATATGTGGGGCTTCATTCAAGAGAAAAGATCATGTTAACCATCATAGAAGGACAGTTCATGTAAACCATCCTGAAATAATTAAAGAACTTGAAGAAAAAGGTGAAGAGCCACTGGAATGTGATGATTGTGGTGAAATAAAACCTACAAAATATGCAATGTTTGTTCATAAAAAAAGGCATATTGTAAACTGTGTTTGTGATGTTTGTCAGAAATCATTTTCTTTACCTTCTCTCCTTAAAACTCACCTGGTTAAAGCTCACACTGATGATATATGTACTTGTGATGTTTGTGGTGAAGTGTTGAAATCTGGACATTCTTTATATATTCATAAAAAAAAACATCTCACTAGTTATATTTGCGATGTTTGTGGAAAGAGTTTCACTCGGCCTTCTTCACTTAAAACTCATATGGTTATTCACTCTGATGACAAACCATACTCATGTGATGAATGTGGAAAGTCTTTTAAATTGAAACTTCGTTTGCAGCAACATAAACAGTCTCATGGAAACTTTAGACCATATGCTTGCAATATTTGTGAGAATAAGTGCTTCAAGACAAAGGGTGCACTCATCGTTCATAATAATATGCATAATGATACGAGGCCATACCCTTGTCCTCATTGTAGTTTTAGGGCTCGTAAAAATTCTGATTTAGTTTGCCATATTAGGACTCATACTGGAGAAAAGCCTTATAAATGTGATGTTTGTGGAAGAGGATTTGCTCAAGCTGGTGATATGAGAAAACACCGTAACACTCATGACAGACAAAAGTTAGAACCATTATAGATGGAGAAATATTCTAATTTTTTGTCAACACCTGACCTCAAGAAGTGTTTATGCTACCAGGTAGAGCTGTACTAGCCTCATAACTCATCCTTCCATTCAAGCGTAACTCACGACTAGAAGCAAGTGTGGGACCAAATCCCTTCAAGTAAACTTAGAGAAACAAGGAAGGAAGTGAAACCTTGGAGCAGCTATAAGAGATGAAATTGAGTATTGTTTTGATGAAGTGATTCTCAAATTTAAATTGATAAAGCTGGAATATATAGAGAATGTTAATGAGAGTGATATTATGATTTATGAAGGAAGTAATAAATTACTTAAATATTTGAGACAAGTGATCTTACTAGGAAAGGAGTTGATCAATAATGGCTCCTAAGTTTTTGCCAGATAACAGAATAAAATTGTCTGGAAAAATAATAGGAAAGGATGGAATGGAGTTCAGAAAGGGACCAGATCCATTAACAATTCCCAGGATTCTTGTAATTTATGTATACATTGATAACTTTGTTAATTATATATATTTTTGAAGATTTTGAGGTTCAGTCAATAAAAAAAAAAAAACTAAATTTTATTGTTCTCATAGTCATGTTTTACAGTGAAAAATTTTTAATAAATAAACTAATTTTTAAACACTTCAATGTATAAAATACAAATTGAGATTAATTAATAGAAACATTGGTTACTATTGTTTGGTAACTGATGTATTCTACATAACTAATAACTTTCTAAGAATTTAGGAATAATACTGTTCAAGAGTAAAAGTGAGAATGGTGATTTTTTTAATCTCATTAACTGTTTAATAATGAAATGTTGTTTTATGAGTGAATTGGCTGCAAACAATTTTTTCTGTTACCACTATAAAATTGTAAAAAACAATTACCAGATCAATTAACATCCCCAGTATTCTTGTAATTTATCTATATATTGATAACTTTTTTAATGTCTGTTTATGATATATATTTTTGAGAATCTTGAGGCTCAGTCAATATTAAACCAACTACATTTAGTTGACGTTTCAAGATTGTCAACTAAATTTTTATTGTTCTCATAGTCATGCTCTAAGTAAAAAAAAAACAAATAACTTTTTTTAAAAATTTTTAACACTTAAATGTACACAATACAAATTGAGTTAACTAAATAGAAACATTGCTTATAGTAAATGATATATTCTATATAACTAATACATACATATAAATACATAACTTTCTAGGAATTTCGGAATAATACTGATCAAGAGTAAAAGGTAGAATAGTGATTCTGTTTTATTTTTTTTAATCTTGTTAACCATTTAATAATGAAATGTTGTTTTATTATTGACTGTCCTCCAGATCTTCA
>NW_027110944.1:1340314-1343190 GCF_000696795.3 Halyomorpha halys | reverse complement strand
TGTATATATATATATATATATATATATGTGTGTGTGTGTGTGTGTATATATACATATACATATACATATATACATAGGGTGTCCCAATATACATGCTTATCCCACATAACTAAATTGACTTTCGCTGGGTCAGAACAGTGGCATGTGGTCATTCTTTTCAAGCTATTGATAATTTTCTTACCTTACCCAGTTCTACTCCAGCATACCCAGCTGTAATTCCCAATAGGATATGGTGATTTCTTTATTTTTTTTGGGTTCCAATAGAAAAAGAAATTTTAGGAAGAATTCATCTTGGATAGTTCTTTATTCAACACCTCCTGAAGGCGTGAATTGGCTGCCAACGATTTTTTACAGTTTTAAGCCAGTGCCAAAACAGTACGGAAAGTCTAACATACATACCTACAGAATAAAATTGCTTCAATCCATCATTATTATTATTATTATTATTAGCACGACAGACTGTGGAGGTCCAAGGTCTTGCGAGATGTACTAAGAAAATACATCACGCGTTTCTTGACGTGGTTTTCATAGGGTGGGTTCGTCACTCCCACGCCTATTTTTGTGAGTGTCTCACAAATGCCCAGGGGGAGGCTGTGAGTGGGTATTGTATAATTATAAGCTTGAAAAAAATACCGGATAGGGCTCGGTACTCGAAATCGCAACCTTTGGATTGGCAGACAGGCACGTTACCTCACTGCTACCATCATCCCAATCCACCATCATAATTTGGCTCTTTTTTACTTGCCTTGGAATCTCAAATCCTGTCCTATCATGACAATATGCCTTATGATGATTATGATGCTGATGATGACTCAATAAATGAATGCCTTGATTATGGCATATTTTCTGCATTGTTTACTTGCAAATCATCAAAAACCATAAAACAATGTTTTCAGTTTTTGGCGATTTATGCCTCAGGACTTAGGTTAAAAAAAAATACTCGATATGGATTTGTCCTAATGTGTTATAGACTGGAAGAATCTGTGAACATAATTATCCCCCTCCCTCACCCTCCTACTGAAAACTTCAGAGTTAGGTGCCTTGGAAAAGGTTAGAAAATCAACAATATACTGAAAAGATAAACCAAATACCACTGTTTAGACCCGGCAAAAATCAATTTAAAATTCCAAAAATTGTAGAGGTTAGTGAGTGTAGACATGTATACTGGGGAACTGTATAGTTATCTGCATTGTAATAATATATATTTTTGATCATAGCTTTACTAAATATGTTTGTACACATTTTGTTGTTAAAGAATCTGCAATTTTACAAATTATTTTGTGCAATTAAGAAAAAATATATATACATGTATACATACTTATTGTAAAGTTTTTAATTGTTTCAGAGTTTATATAAATGTATTTTATTTACTGAACTAATATTAAAAATAAAAATTGTTTGCTGTTATATGTTAAATGAGAAATAATGACTTCATATTCATAAGTATAATTTATTAAGAAGAACCAAAATATACATCATAAAATTCAACGTTAATTTATTTTTTTATGAAGAAGAATTATTCTTTATATGAATATACATTAAAAAAGAAAATGAGGCAGATTAATTATTTTTGTGGAAAATCTGAAGCTTAATATTCTTTATATATTCATATATATATAATTTATAGCTTTTATTTCTTGTGAGATTCTCCAACCTATACTGCACCTAAGATAGTTGTGCATTCTATGGTTTCTAGGGCTCGGCTACAAGTGTTCACTATACTGGTCATTGGTAAACTGACTATTATAAGGTATGCCTATTCAATCCAATGGTCGTCAATAGTAATAAGTAGTTTGTGGTTATTTTTTAATTTTATAGTTGTTCTTTAATTTTCATATTTGTTTTTCATGTTTCAGTCTTAGTAAGGTTTAATTTTAAATAAGAACTTTTCCAATCTTATTTTTTGTTTATGTAAAGAAAAAAGTTGGTCCCTTTTTTTCTGGCACATATAAAGGTCACTTATTTCACTTTATATTTGATTTTAATTGAGATATATCAAAACAAAGACCAACTAAATTTCATATTTGTACTAAACGATTACACATCACTTTAAATATTATTTATATATATATATATTGTAATAATTTAAAAATTATTAAAAATTAAAGGAAACGAATTATTATATTTTTTAACTTAAGTTCTGATATCTAAAAGAGATAGCTTGGGTTGAAATTTAAAAACTTTAATACTAAATATATAATAGAATTTTATTCAAATTTTATAATATAAAAGAGACTCTTAATCTCAGGGCGAGTTGCTAGACAATCAGAAACAGATACTTTTACTATTAACACTTAATTTAATTAATATCTATTTTACACGTGTATCTATTTTTATGTATAGCAAAACTAACCAAGTTCACAATCTTCTTTTCATGATTCTTGGTATCTTCTTTTTTCTAATATTTGTCCTATCGTCCAAAATGGCTTCCTACTCTTGCTGGACAGAAATTGATGAGGACCTCCTCATCCCGGGAACATCATTTCTCAAGCGCGCCCAAACAACGAATGCATCCCAAAACGAAAAGCTGCCTCGATGTTACATGTAAACATCGATTGTCGCACAACAGTTAGGGATTTTTGCAAATGATTTATTTTCTGAATATTATTCTTTAACACTATTTCTTGACTTCTATTTTTTCTTAAATTTACTGTATTTTCAATTATGGTTGGAAGAGTTAAAATAGTTTGTATGATATTTGAATCTGCTCAACATGGCCTTGATTCAACAGACTTGTTGACTGAAGAATACATACCCCCATCTTGGTTTTGTTTTGAATCACGAATTTGTTATGGACAATGAAAATTGGTTAGCTTGCTTTTTGGATAAACAAAACAAAAGAACAATATTAAAATGATACATAAAATAAAACATAT
>NW_027110944.1:1329749-1340128 GCF_000696795.3 Halyomorpha halys | reverse complement strand
AAAATAGTTGACCGTATAATTTAAAATATGAAGAAGATGGCCAGGGTTACAGTCAAAAAGGAACAAAATAGTTTTAACTATTTATTGTCCGACATTTAGGCCTACTTTGTAGGGCTGCTGACATGCTTAGTGTTCTTGAGTCTGAAGTGGCAAAGTACAATGGTCAGTTTTCCTACTCTGAGCGAGAGACATTTTGGTGAAATATATTAACTTCAATTAAAAATTATGATCGAAAGATTTACTTTGCAATCTCGAATTTTTCGAATATTTTCTTCTATTTTGTGCTTAGATATTTTACTGTGCTCATAAAAGTCAGTTTTTTTTCATGATGTAGATTCTAGTTGCATCATTCCATGATGCATGCAGAATTCAATTCATTCCTCTAATTATTAAATAAATAATTCCTTCTCACATCGGCTCCTTATTTTCAATTATGACAACAAAGTTAGAGGAGCAGTCTGGTGCAGTTAATTCCATTATAAATTTATACTTGAATAATAATAAAATCAAGTTGTGTTGATGATTCAACCAATTTTATGCTATATACTTCAATGAACTTACATTTATCTAAAAAAAAAAACATGAAACCTGGCAGTTTATTATCTTAGTAAGCTATACTCCTAAACTTAAATTATTAATTTTATTTTTATAATTACTCTGGAAAGTTTTTCATTACTTAGTTTTTAGTTTTTGGATATCTACGAAGAGGAGGAGAACTGAAATTGCTTAATCGTCTAGATTGTAAGCAGAAATGAAGGTAGGTGGTAAGTCGGTAACAAACCTTGACATGGAGATTTTTTATCTTAATTTGTTTTAATTCTAGTTGATGTTATTGGCTGCAAGTTTGAAATGAGAGACTCCAAAGAGACCAGGAATGAAGTAAGCCTTCATTGATTGCTGGCAGTGAATGTTTTCGAGTGTGATTCTCTAAATAATTATCAAATTTTTTTCCTGGGCCCTTGGGCATCTTTTGACCATCTTTCCTGTCAGGAAAGTATCATAGCTTTGATCATATAACCCTCATGAAAAAGTATCTTATGGACTATACATGGCATATTATAACATGTATATAAATAGGTAAACAGCTTGACAGTATCTAGAGAGTGGTTCCCAATTGGAGTTCAAAGTGAGTCCCAAAGAAAAGTTGGGAACCACTGATCTAGAGCCTACTTCTGGAAGGCATCTATGTCGGTTTCTAATTCCCAAGCCACTTTAAATTAGTTTCTTAATTTTGAAGACATTAGAATCAGGCTTTTTTTTCCAGCTTTATCAACAATTTTGGTCACATTTCGCTGGTTCGAAAAAAGTTCTGGAAGGTTTGAAATTTATTTCGTTTACTCTGGTTTACTATGGTTGAATTTACTACGGTTGAAATTTACTTCGTTTACCTATAATAGGTTGATGCTTGCTTGGTAAATGGGCTGAAGTTTGTTTTGTTTTTGTTAGTTTGTGATTTGAGGTACATACATACGTGGGTTTTTATTATGTTTTTAGCAATATTAAAGGAAATTAAAGTAGAACTTAGTGGTATTAATTTTTTTAAGCTGGGCTTATGTTTTTTGAGTAGGAAGCAATTAATACAAAGAATATTTATATTAGATAATTATGATTTGCAGCTTAGTTAACTAAACAAAATTGTCTTTAAATGTAAATAAAATTTGTCATTATTAAAACCATTTGAAGGGAGGCTTTCATGCGACTATATAACAGAATGTTCTGTTTTTCTTAAAATCTTAATTCTTTGCAATTTTTTATCAATCTCCTACTTAGCAACAAATTTTCCAGTTTTAGAAAATCTTCCTTGTTTATTAAGCTATAAGTAAATATTAATTCAGTTGTGATCTGCCTCCAATTTTATATAAAAAAAAAAAAATGAATTTTTAAAATTTATAATTGGCCTAAGGTCGAAAAAATTGGAATAAAAATACTAGGTTTTAAACACATATATTTCTTTAGAAATTATAAATTTAACAAAGTTTTTAAAAAGTATAGTGCATATAATGAAAAAAACTTTTTAAAAAAATGATGTTATGTAAAATTCTGTCTCCTCAATGTATCAGTTTTTATAGCTAAAATCATTAAAAATTACTAAAATACATTTATTTATAAAAATATGGTACAACAAATGAAATTATATTTTAAAAAGTATACTAAATTAATTTTTTTTTTTAAACCAAGTTTATTATGAAAGTTCTGCACTTATATTACTTTTTTATATGAATAAGTGTGTATTGGGTAAAATGATATAAAAAACTTTCTAGTTATTTTAGTATTAATACAAATCTAATGATCTTAGTAGTAGCTTTATTTTATTACCAGCTATATCAAGTATTTTTTCTTATTTTAAATCATTTTTCTCCTTGTATAATAATGAAATTCACAGTTTCACTTAATATAATAAAAATTCTTATTTTTTTTTCTTTCTGATAGATGTTTAAAAAGTTACTTAAAGGGATCTCTAATATTATTTAATTTAATAAGTTAAGGAAAATTCTTTCAACACCCGTTTACATTTTACATAATATTAGATGTAAAATGTAATCTTAATAAGTTAAAATGGATGGAACATAATGTAAAGTAAAATGTGCATAAGAAGTAAAAAATAAATTGATCATTAGATAATTATTAATAAATTTTAGATATTAAATTTCATATCTATTTTCAAATGTAACTACATGAAAATGGACAGGATTGACCTGAAATGTAAAAGAATATATGTATATGCATGAATCTGAAAGGGTGTTGATTATAATACATTTATCCTGAACTTACTATATTAAAATTACTTGAAAGTTTTTTTTATACTACTTAGTGCACAAATTTCATTATAATAAAATTGTATTAAAAAAAATATATATATTTAAGTTACCCATATTAAATATTTAATTTTACATATTTTTTATGAATAAATGTGTATTTTACCTATGAACCTTATATTACTTTTTTATATGATTAAGTGTCTATTTGGTAAAATGATATAAAAAACTTTATAGTTATTTTAGCAATACTTTGTTTTCACTATCAGCAATGTGATGTATACATTTTATTATTATATATTTCTGGTTATTTTAGCAATATTGTTTTTTCACTATCAGCAATTGATTAATTAAAGAGTCACAGCATCCTATAGAATTTAGTTTTAAATTTAATTTCAAGGGATTCCATTTGATTTATTTGTTTAACTTAACAGGGTCATGTTCTTGATAATGAAACTAAGAAACATTTGTTGTGGTGGCAAGAACCATTTGTTGTTCAGGATTTACAATTATCACTTATTTATATGGTAAATAAATATTATGGATAGTGTGAATTATAAAGTGCCAGTTGTCTGACCATTTAGTTAGAAATTTAATTCTGAAAATAATGATATGGAAAACAATTTTTAATTTCTTGCTTTTTACATTCTTCTTTAGAGTTCGTTTCTGGAAGTTGAAGAAACAAATCAAAGTATGCAGTAAAAATTAATTTAAATATTATGAACAGATATAAAGAAAATTTTGGAGACAAATTACTGTCACATGTTCATAGGATGAATTGGTATGTATGAAATGTATTTTAAAGTTAATTTGCAATGAAGTGACTGTTTTATCATATTTTAACATACAGTACTAAGTTGTTGAGAAGAATCAATGCTCCATTGTGTCTTCATTTTATTTTCTTCGCCAGTTTTAATCTATCCCTTTGAACTTGAAAATCCACATTTTCCTGGCTTATTTTAAACTTGCAGTAAACGTATTTTGGAACTAACAAAACAGTACTCACTTCTTATTTGTTTGTTTTATAATTATTGGAACAAAAAGAAAGGAAAAATAAAAAATGTTAAATACTATTTTTTAAATTTAAAACCTGCATATTCATTTTCTCTCGGCGGAAACTGCCCTAGGGTGCGCGCGCGTCCCTCTGGGTTGCGGATCGAGGGACCTCTCCTTGGAGGGGCGGTCCGAATATAAGGAATAAGGACCCGTGGACAAACAGGTACCCAGTTCCGGGGGGTATTGCTCGGCCTCCTTTCCTCCGAGAGGATATAAATAATCGGAAGGTCAGTTGTTCCGATGTAACGGGGCCTATTTTGCTAGGCTAATCACCCGCAAAGTAGTTCTAATGATTCAGGGTTTATTAAGTGGCCGCGGACAGTATGGAAATCAACGTTTACGACATGGCACTCAAAAAGGAAATACGACTGGCTACATGGAACATAAAGACACTTACGGGAAAGGAGGAAGAGATATCTGCAGAGATGATGACGTACCACGTGGACATCATAGGCATTAGTAAAGTAAAGAAAAAAGGTAATGGACAGCTAAGGCTGCCCAGGGACTATACCTTGGTATATTAGGGAGTCCTGAAGGATACTAGAGTAAAGGAAGGAGTAGGTAATATCATGAAAGATAACATCTTCGCTAAGGTTAAAGAATGGAACCCAGTATCTTCTAAGATTATAACTATGCATACAGAAATATCATCAAACCATTTAGTTTTTATTCAGATATTTGCCCCTACAGTGGATGCAGACACTCTCGATAAAGAACAGTTTTATACTGAATTAGAAAGAGAAGTTGTTAAGGCACAAAATATGAATAGAGAGATAATTATTATGGATGATTTTAATGCAAGGACAGGAAATGATTTCCACCGATCTCATGGAGTGATGGGGAAACATGGAGGCAAGGATGCCAAAAATACCAGTGATCAGAGGCTGATATATTTTTGCGTTGAATTCGACCTACTGATGGGGAACTCTCTATTTCCCCATAAGAAAGTCCATAAGATTGTTTTTAGTGCCGAGAAAGAAATGGTAACAGTGTTATAGACTACTTACTCTATAGCAGAAACACCAGAAGACTCTTCCCAGATGTAAAAGTCGTCATAGGAGCGGAAATCGGCTCAGGTCTTATGATGCTCATTGTGGATACCCAAATTTTGCAGCTTCGGAAAATACCAAAAAGACAATATATAAGAATGGATATTTTACAGCTCCAGAATCCACAATTTCAAGAAAGGTATGTGGCAGAACTGCAGGAAATTAACCTTGATGCACCTATAGATGAGGTGTGGGAAAAAATCAAAGATAGGATCCTGAAAGTCGGAACATTAGTATGTGGCATAAAGAAATATTCCTCCAACGTGAAAAGATCAGAATGGTGGAATGAAAGGGTGAAAGCAGCTATACGTCCAAGCAAACTTGGGAACTGTACGTCCGACGGAGGAAAGAAGCAGAATTAGTTGTACGAGATGCTAAAAGGAAGAGCTGGGAAAAATTCGAAAGAAGCCTACAAAACGACTATAATGAAAATATCAAAATCTTCTGAAAAAAAAAAAATAAAAACCCTGAAAGGCAAGAAATGCAAACCCATAAGGAACGTGAAAAATAGTGCAGGGATAGTTCTTACTATGGAAAACGATATACTGAAAAGATGGAGAGAACATTACGCACAAATGTTCGAAGATCCTCAAGGTCAAGAAAATAAGAGGATAGAAAGTAGAACTGAATGAAACCGGAATATGACGGCTCTTTATGGGAAGAAGAAATGATGCAGGCTATAGAGAAACTCAAGACAGGAAGATCAGCTGGAGGAGATGGTGTTTTCCTGGAGCTTATCAAATATGGAGGCAATGGAATAATTAAAGTTCTACAGGGTCTATTTCAGAAAATATATGACGAGAAAAGCATCCCCAAAGACGGAATACAATGTCATTATTCCAATACATATGAAAGGAAGTCTAAGCTATTGTAACTACTATAGACCAATATGCTTGTCCCAAGTGGTCCTTAAGTTATACACATCAGTCTTCGAGAAGAGACCCAGAGATGTAGTAGAAAAGGACCTTGAAGAAGGGCAAGCCACATTCAGGCCTTTTAGACAGACCCAGGACCCATTATTTTCACTGAGGAACATCATAGAAAAGGCATGGAATAGGGATAAAAATGTATACTTAGCTTTTTCAGATCAGCAAGCCGCTTTTGATTCAGTTCCAAGAGTTGAAATATGGAATGAATTGAAGACAAAAACCGTCCCTTTAGAACTTATAGAACCCATAAAACATTCGTACGAGGGTTCAAACAGTAAAGTCAGGATAAATGGAAAGGAGCCTGGGAGCTTTGATATGAAGAGAAAAGTCAAACAGGGAGATAGTCTAAGCCCTCTTCTCTTTATTTTTCTGATGAACGAGGTATTGAAAATATGTAAAATAAGGACGACACGAACAGTAGTAGGGAAATGGAACTTGATAACAGTACTTCCTCAAACACTTCTCTATACCGATGATATTGTACTCATAGCGGACTCTGTCCAGAATCTTCAGCAAGCTGTAGTGGAATGGTAAGCGGAGCTGGAGAGAAAAGGTATGAAATGCTAAATACGAGTAAAAGCAAAGTCATGCAAATTGGACGAGAACCGGGAGGTGTGCAGATTACTTTCAGAGGACAAACCATAGAGGCAGCAAATGTGCCTAAACTGGGAGAGAAGAAAGGAAAGGTGTGGATTCCATGAGGGCATAGGCAAGGGACCGGGACAGAGGGAACGCTTGAATCGAGGCACCTCCACGCTGAGAGGCACTGATGAGGAAGAAAAAGAAAGAAGATTTTAATTTTAATGGATTGCATGGTCATCACAAAGAAGATTTGACGCAGAATAAACTGTCAGGTGTGGAAACTGTATAATTATTATTATTTTGTGTTCCCAGTTGTGTAAATTATACAGAATCAAGTTTAGCATTCCCTTACAAAACAAAAGAAACACACCTCTTGTGTGTACATAGAGAATATACATTATGGGCGTTGATGACCTATGGGTTTTACGCCCTAATGAACAACAAGCTACACAATACTTTATTCATAATTTGCAATACAGAAGTTTCATAACAAAAGGCTTGATGATTTAGTAAAAATAAAAGTTAAATTGCCATTTAAACAGAAACCCCAATCTCAATTGTTCGACTCTCCTGAATAGATAATCAACCGACTTTAAGTAATTCCGGAATCATTAAGTGAGCTGTGATTCTTCTGGGTGAATCTCATGAGAGTTCAATTCTTTCAAAAGAATTGATTCTCGATTCACCTGTCCATACTAAATATAGAGTGTTCGATTACAAATAAAAAAAAAAAGACAGGAAAAAAGTATATTCCTACAGTTTCGCCAACTACTATTGCTTTTTAACTATGAAGCATGTAGTTGACCAGAGGAGAAAACTTAGAGTTTCCAATGTAACCAATAACCTCCTTTTCTATTTATTTCATTTAAAGCCATTGAAAATGTATGAAAGGCCCCCCAAAAAAGGATTTCGATATCTTCAAAATTGAAGGCTTTATTCCAATGTAGAATCTTGTATTCTCAACGTCATTATTATTTCCTTCCATTTCATAAACTGGAATCTTGGGAACACGATTCTTTTTTTTTTTATCTTACTTCTATTAAAGATATTGTCAAGCTTTTATGGTTGTATTTTTACTTTTAAATGCAAAATAATAGTATAGAATGATTTTGGTATAATTATGAAAGGGAAATAGATTGTATGAATTCAAAAGGTTTATTAATTTATACATTTTCAATATGGCGGTGTGAATGATACAGATCATAAGTTCATGAAATCCTCAAATAATTCCCGATAAATTTGATAGAAGCAAAAGTAGACATCGAATATCAACTCTAAAATCTAGATTATAACGAAATGACGAAATATACTAGGGCGATTGCAGTGCATTAGAAGATGTGTAGAGATAAAAAATGTATTCTAAGCCGTTTACCATAATCCACATTCCTTCAGAATAGAATGGAGAGTCGCTTGAAATATCTTAAATTCTAAAACAAGTGTTGAATGTATTTTCCGGATTAAGATTAATTTTAAGTGATAATAGGTGGACGATGTAGGGTGATTTGTTGTCTGCCGTCTTATTTATTTTTTATTGAAATACAGCTATTAGAGAAAAAAAATACAATAAATAAATGTGATAAATGTTTCAGAACACATGATAATTTTAGGAAGGAACTACCCAACGGTCGTAGTTCAATCATTTCTTTAAATTAGAAGATTCCATGGTCATCATATTTTCAGATGCCTCGGAGTATTATCAGAGATTGTTAAGAATGAGAGATTAAGAACTAATGGGTTTGGATGGGTAAGGATTTTGGAATGAAAGGATGTATATCTATTTCAGGCCAAATCTGCTACGAGTGAGATGTTGATGTCTTTATGGATGTGTTTATTTGTGACGTAATAAGGAGCATCAAAGATTTTACGGAGGATTTCGGATTGTAAGGATTGGATATAGGATGAATTTGATGGTTTAGTGGAGCCCTAATGCTCAATTCTGTTTGTCCAAATCGGTCTGATTATCATAGCGTATAAGAGTTTTTTGTAGTAAATGAGAAGTTTGGAACGTTTGTCTAATAGGGGTCACGTTAGCAGCGTGGTAACGCGCCTGTCTACCAACCCGAAGGTTTCGAGATCGAGTCCCCGGCCCTACCCGGGATTTTTTCAAGCATATGCAATACTCACTCACAACCTCCCCCCGGGCATTTGTGAAGCCCGTAAGCCAATGGGTGGCACTCACAAAAATAGGCGTGGTAGTGACGAACCCACCCTATGAAAACCTCGTCATGAGACGAGATGTATTTCCTACGTTCATCGCGCGAGGCCTTGGACCTCTATGGTATGTCACGCCAATAATAACAATGGGGATTGCAAGTAACTCTTATCAAGATGTCTTAAGTAGCGAATCTGTTCAACAGGAATTTAGTGGGCTATTAAAAATATATACTGTAAGCTAGAGGTTTGTGTCCGTCTTATTTATTGATATCAATGAATAAATTTCAGGCTGTATGTTAATTATCGTAATAATAAATAGATTTTGTGTGGATAAAAAAGTTGTTTTTATATTTGGTTACATTTCAAAGAAAAAATTTATGTAATTATTATAAAAATATTTTAACCGGAGCAAGGCCGCGAGCCTATGTATATTCTGGGTATATGTCCCTTCAGAATAACAGTAGTGTTCATTAATAGGATACATACATGATCAGAAACAAAAATGATAAATGATAGCTAAGTTAAACTATATCAGATAACAAAATAAAATAAGACCAGATCTCAAATTAAAAATAAAATAAGTACTTTCATGTTGGAGCCGGTGCAACTCAAAAAAGTGGTTCTTCCGGTTATGATGCAAGAGGCTTTGTTTACTCACATCATATCTAACAAATACTTTAAATATAAAAATGACTGGCCATCCCTTAGTCATACATATGTTTTTGTCTCCTTGTAATCATTATTCCCATAAAACATTAATCATGTTAAATAATAAAATTAATTTTTTTGAAAAAAATAACTTGTTGATTAGGCCAATTTAGTGCGTTGAAAATTAAATAAATTCAATTCGTTAGAGCAATCAGATAATTGAATTATAAGACTATTTTATTGAAAAAAAAGAGAGAGGAAACGAGACCAAATCACACTGAAAAATATTTTAAAATAAGATAAATTCAATTCACTAGAAAAATCAGAGAATCAAATTATAAATGTATTTTATTTTATTTATTTTTTTTAAGTGGGAAAATAAGACCAAATCACACTGAAATATATTTATAAAGAAAATAAGAATAACATCAGTAAAACTGATGAAGCTTGATTGTTTTTATTGCTCTCAAATCTTCAACTACAGTTTCTTAACTTACTATGAAAAAAAATTAATATTTTTATTGATTAATCTTCTAATTAATTATTTCATAAATTAAGTTTCATTATTATTTTTCAACTTTGTTTTACTTCTAATTAGTACTTTAGCACTAATGGTAGTAGTTTGTTTATACGTCATTTCTTGAAATAATGGAATGAAAATTACACTTAGATCGTTTGCCCTTCTTATCCATTACTTAATAATAGTAAATCGTCGGGAATTCACTCCACCTCAGACCAGGATGTTTTATTTAAAAGAAATTAATAACTTACGTAAATCTTCATTTAGCTTAGACCTCGAAATCCTACTATTTTTATTAATTATTGTTATTACTCAGAATTGCTACTTCTGAATAGTTTCTCTAAGAGTCATTCTCATGTCATACTAACCTGACTCAACGAAAATTACAATTTGTATTACATACATAAAGCTGTAGATTTAAATTAATGAATAAAATGTAGTAAGTAAAAGAGAGAAAAAAACACCTAATAGTTTAATACATTAATAAAACTTGCATTTAAATTTAAAATGGGTAATTTTTTTTATTTTGTGATATATTTAAATAATGGTTTGAAAAGTGATCTTTTTACAGTATGAAGAAGATGGTCAGGGTTGAGATCAAAAATGAACAAAATAGTTTTCAACTATTTATTGTCCGATGGTTCGCCCCACTTGGTAGGGCTTCATCAGGGCTGTTTATATCATA